>NC_092339.1:13487500-13762500 GCF_046630445.1 Rutidosis leptorrhynchoides
GTATCTTGACAATTACAATCTGCGTTCAAACCTTTCATGATTCTCGAAAACACCTCAATCGAGAGGATAAACCAACCGCACCTCATCTACGGGAAGGAAAGATTGATGCATATAGTTATGCACCTGAAAACTCTCGGAAACTGAGTAAACGTTTAACGCGCAACTGTGCTAATTCCTTTAACGTTATTATTACCGAAAATAACTTTTCAAATCTCTTTTCAAATTAGCCAACTTTGTCATAGCTCCAGCAAGTCAACTTCGACTTTTCGTTCGAAACAACCTTATAATAACCTTGATATATATGCGTACTCTTTTATTGTTACCGGGAAACCTTTTATATTCCATCTGATTACCAGCAGACGTACCAGCAACCTCGTTGCTCTTTGGCTTAAATATCTACGACAAATCAATATATTTATCTATTGAAGTCTTATCGTGAACTCATCGGCATCTTGTAACGATAATTACCATACCAAGTACCGAAACGCATCAAACGATAATCTCGAAATTCTCAGCGATTCTACGACAACAATTTATATATATATATATATATATATATATATATATATATATATATATATATATATATATATATATAACTTCTATCTCCTGTATTTACGAATTTCAATTCTGAATTTCTGAAAAGCACTTTAGCTTATGAATCAGTTTTCTGAGTTTTGAAAAAAACTGATGAAGCAGTGAAAATTGAAGACTGCCTTAACAGTCAAAAGTTTGATGATAAAGAATGAAGTGTTGGAAAAGCTCAAAGATTTTGATACTAAAAAATGAATTGAGCAAATCATGAAAGAGACTCTGAACAAGGACTAAACTTGTACATAAAAGAATCCTGATGATTCTGTTTCTGATGAAATCCTTAACGATTACCTTACTCCTTAATCGCTCTAAATCATCGTGAATGAATTTCTTCATCACAATTTGATTCAGAAATTCCAAGATATCGTCGTATCTTTCATTATAAATATCCTCCATATTTCTGGAGATATTTTCATAACTATTTTTATCTGAAATCATTAATCTCTTCGTGCTATCAGTATTACATCATATAGAAACTGTTAGTTTCTATATTCTGTAAACTTTCGAGCTTAAAATATGAATGTTATTGAAGTAATGTTGGGAACTGATGCATGAGTTAGTATAATATAATGACACTTGATCAACGTGATTATATTACAGTAAGTCATGCTGAGTTTCTAATGACACGTGATGATTCACAGATCATAACGTCATCATGTGCCATATTACATAACTCTTTCATTCTACTTAACTTCTGAACATATCAAGAAAATATATTTTTGATAGTTCTATTTTCAGTGATTCTGGAAATTTGACAAATCAAATCGTGCTAATACGTTCTTTCTTGTTTAGAACATGATGTTCATTCAAAACTCCATACTTATGAATTCTGGACCATTACTCACTTTACTAGAGGTCGAGAAGATAATAAAAAGGCAAAGAGCTCTGAAATATAAGAGAAAATATAAAGTCCAATAACAACACGGAGATTACAAACCGTGGATATTAATACGGATAGCAATATAAAGACACGGTATAATTAAGAATAGTATCACCCCAAGGTAATAGTAGAAGTAAACAGATTCTTCTGATGGAAGATTGAAAAGAAGGATGACAGAAATGATAAATAGAAAAATATCAAGGATTAGAACTGGATTAAGCATTTTCACAATCTTTTGGATGTATGAACTAAGAAAGAAAGTATAGGAATGGTGAGAATAATGGAACGAAAGAGCTTAATTTGTAATGGAAATATCAGACAGAGTAATCGAGGCAGATCACCGTATTTAATTATAGAGATCTTAATTTTCTTACTCGCTGAAGAATCAAATTTTTTGGATTTCGAAGATTTTCTTTAAATCCCTTGAATTCCGGAATTCAACCCTGACTCTGTCAAAAGTTAAGATAAATCTCTACTTTCCTATTTCACTCTTTAGTGATAGCTTCATTCGTACTCTTCAAATAATCGAATTATTTTTATCCATATTACTCAATGATGATAAAACTCAATTTATCAACTCATATTCGTCATGAAAACATTTTTATTGTTAGCCATGACCACCCCACTCAAATTTCGGGACGAAATTTCTTTAACGGGTAGGTACTGTGACGACCCGGAGATTTCCGACCAAATTTAAACTAAATCTTTATATGTTTCCGACACGATAAGCAAAGTCTGTAATGTTGAAATCTTAAAAAAAACTTTGAATTGTGTTTAATATATTCATTTGACTTTCGACTAGTTCCGACGATTCACGAACAACAATTTGTATATATATATATATATATATTAATACGAAATATAATTTGAAAGATTATATTATCTAGTTATTAGAATTAAATTGGTAAAATAGAATAATATAAGATATAATAAAATTTATTATTAAAATGAATCTATATATAGATATAAAAGTTTATTGAATATATAATTATGATTTTGAATTTATTTGACACGATATAACACTCCGTGGAAAAACTGTCTATATTATAAACCAAATGTGTGGCTACTTACTATTCGACAAGTTGTCAATGTGTTTATTCTTTATAGCCTACTAATATTATATAGGTACACATGGATAGGGATTAACTGGAAAGGAAATAGATTACTGATCTAGAGCTCACATTTATATATTTATGTTTATACTATAACTATTCGTACACTTTTTCTTTCTCCATGTTTTCCCACTAGCATATTATATACAAGTGAGTTAGGAGCATTATATAGATATAAATGAAATGCAATCACTCAATCCATTATCGTCCCCTATCACGCATATTACTTTATGAATTATTCATTTGTTTACTATGTTGTTTTGGATTCTTCTCACTATATCGAATCTTAAGGAGAAAATATAATATATATGTATACCCCATGTTCACTTCCCTTTATATTTTTTTGTCTTCTTTATTCAATAGCTAGTCAAAATAGATATAGATATATATAAAAATATACACGATACATCCATGATTAAAAACCCACTTTGATTCACAGCCATTAACATCTTTACTTTATTCTTCCTCTTTTATTTTTCTGCTACCCGATCCAATTATCATTATCATACTTTATATTGTGGTGAACCAAATAAAAAGAATTACAATCTAATACTACTATCCTATATTTCTGTCAAAATAATCCCATCACCCTAACTTCTTGTTTCTTATTCTTGGTGATCATTATCAACAATTCTCTTCTATCTCCTACGAACAACCGTTGACAACAAATTCAAAACCTTCATCATTAGATTACCACCATCCTTCTCAATTAACCATTTAAAACCCTTTAAAGCTATACACTGTTTGCTACTACTTCTAACTTCTGGTTCAAACGAAAACCCAAAACCATCGACACCTCCTGCACCTACTTGATTCATTATTTTTCCTGTCAACAAAAGCACCACAACAAATTGTGGAATACTGCTACTCCTCTCTACTTCTTCTGCTAATGTTTTGGCCATCACACAACACCACCATGAAAACACCTACAACAAACACTATTGCTAAACTTTTTCAGTATCATTTGCCTACACAGACCCATCAAAATTTTTTTTACAAAAGAGCAAGATCAAGAAAAACTCAACACTGTAATCTCACTTATCATTACAAAACAATCTTGATACAGTTGCTACATAAATTGTTCAATTATACATATATATCCTCAGCTACTACTGATATTCAAAAAATTAAAAACCGAAAAGAAGAGAGGAACAACTTTTCGTTATTCTACAATTTCTGTTTGAAAGTTCTATTCAATTTCATCATGAATTCAAACTTTATAACACTCAAGTTTTTGTCATCGAATCCATGAACTATAACAATAACATAACAGTCACAAATCATTAGAAAGTAGAAACAGTGACAAATTCGTAATTAATTGATTCGAGTTCATCTGCCTGGAATAGCCAAGCCTTTCAATACACTTTTCAATTCATGAACAATAAGGTATTTCTGGAAAAAATATTTAATTACGAGTGTTTCTAAACACATTTCAAGAAGTAATCCATACTTGAAACACTTGAATTTCAATTTCTGAATTTCAATTTCATCATTCACCGTCGCCTCTAATCAAAACAAAATTCGAGTTGTTGTTGTTCCTGATCTCGATTTCTTTCACAGAACCTTTTAAGAGTAGGATTAAGAAACGAATCCAGTTGATCTGATGATATGGTTTTAGAGAAATTGATACTGGGAAAAAAAACTAGGGATCGAGTAAATGGAGAGAAGAATGAAGCAGGAGAAACATACGGGGACCGGATGATT
Organism: Rutidosis leptorrhynchoides; assembly: GCF_046630445.1. NCBI lineage: Eukaryota > Viridiplantae > Streptophyta > Magnoliopsida > Asterales > Asteraceae > Rutidosis > Rutidosis leptorrhynchoides. The sequence continues at coordinate 13,491,791 of NC_092339.1, forward strand.
TTAAGGGTGCCATTGAATTTGGTTACTGGCTGAAATTCAATTAAGGCCCAACAACCTAAGTCCATCAAAATTCTAAATGGGTTATCTGTTTTTCTTTGATGATAAACGCGAGTTAAATAAAATTAGGATACTAAGTATTTGAGAAAGATAACAGACAGAGCATTGGTTAGTCGCGTGTGTTGGTTAACGAGAGGTCTCGCGTTCGACCCCTGCTTGGTGCATTTATTTTTAAAATGAGCTTCAAAGGTAGTTTTACATATTAAAATTCATTATTATTATTATTATTTATTGTTATTATTACTATACTAATTATTCTTGTTATTGTTATTAGTATTATTAGTATTATTATTATTATTATTATTATTTTTATTATTGTTATTAGTATAATTACTATTAAGATCATCATTAATATCATAATTATCATAAACAGTACAATTAATATTTTTACAAGTATTATTATTAATACCATTGTTATTATCACTAATAGGGTTATTATTAACATAGGTATATTATTAACGTTATTATTATCATTACTAATTTTAACTTTTAAAATGAGCTTCAAAGGTAGTTTTACATATTAAAATTCATTATTATTATTATTTATTGTTATTATTACTATACTAATTATTCTTGTTATTGTTATTAGTATTATTATTATTATTATTATTATTATTATTATTATTATTATTATTATTATTATTATTATTATTATTATTATTATTATTATTGTTATTGTTATTAGTATAATTACTATTAAGATCATCATTAATATCATAATTATCATAAACAGTACAATTAATATTTTTACAAGTATTATTATTAATACCATTGTTATTATCACTAATAGGGTTATTATTAACATAGGTATATTATTAATGTTATTATTATCATTACTAATTTTAACTTTTAAAATGAGCTTCAAAGGTAGTTTTACATATTAAAATTCATTATTATTATTATTTATTGTTATTATTACTATACTAATTATTCTTGTTATTGTTATTAGTATTATTAGTATTATTAGTATTATTATTATTATTATTATTATTATTATTATTATTATTATTATTATTATTATTATTATTATTATTATTATTATTATTATTATTATTATTATTATTATTATTATTATTATTATTGTTATTAGTATTATTACTATTAAGATCATCATTAATATCATAATTATCATAAACAGTACAATTAATATTTTTACAAGTATTATTATTAATACCATTGTTATTATCACTAATAGGGTTATTATTAACATAGGTATATTATTAACGTTATTATTATCGTTACTAATTTTAACTTAGTATAATAGAACTACTTTTTTGGATAAACAAATAAAATACATACATAAATATATATATATTTATCACATATAACATAACAGAATTTAATATTTTAATGTACAAAATGAAAATATGAAACATATATATATTATTAATATAAAAAGGACATAACTAATAAATTTATATATACATTTATTTGATTAAGATTATATGTTTTAATATATATACAAATGGTATAGGTTCGTGAATCGAAGGCCAACCCTGCGTTGTTCAATGCCGTCATATGTATTTTTACTACAAAATACAGTATAGTGAGTTTCATTTGCCTTTTTACCCTTTTATATTTTTGGGACTGAGAATACATGCGCTGCTTTTATAAATGCTTTACGAAATAGACACAAGTAATCGAAACTACATTCTATGGTTGGATTATCTAATCGAATATGCCCTTTTTATTAAGTGTGGTAATCTAAGAATTAGGGAACAGACACCCTAATTGACGCGAACTCTAAAGATAGATCTATCGGGCCCAACAAGCTCCATCCAAAGTACTGGATGCTTTAGTACTTTGAAATTTATATCATGTCCGAAGGAGGATCCCGGAATGATGGGGATATTCTTATATGCATATTGTGAATGTCAGTTACCAGGTGTTCAATCCATATGAATGATATTTTTGTCTCTATGCATGGGACGTATGTTTATGAGAAATGAAAATATGAAATCTTGTGGTCTATTAATATTATGAAATGATTATTTTATGTTAAACTAATGAACTCACCAACCTTTTGGTTGACACTTTAAAGCATGTTTATTCTCAGGTACGAAAGAAATCTTCCGCTGTGCATTTGCTCATTTTATAGATATTACTTGGAGTCATTCATGGCATATTTCAAAAGACGTTGCATTCGAGTCATCGAGTTCATCAAGATTATTATCAAGTCAATTATAGTTGGATATATTATGAAATGTTATGCATGCCTGTCAACTTTCGATGTAATGAAAGATTGTCTTTTCAAAAACGAATGCAATGTTTGTAAAATGTATCATATAGAGGCCAAGTACCTCGCGATGTAATCAACTATTGTGAATCGTTTATAATCGATATGGACTTCGTCCGGATGGATTAGGACGGGTCTTCACAGATATAGAAGCACATTCCCATAATTGGCATCAAGAGATAGAATTCTCTAGATCATCAACCGTTGCTAATATCGAAAGCAATGATGAGATTGCTTCTTTAAAAGTTCAAATGGCAAATCAAGCAAGACAAATTGAGAAAGTAACCAAGGAAATGCATGCTATCAGGGTAGGATGTGAACTATGCCAAGGTCCACATCTTACCAGAGATTGTGATCAAGCAACGATGGAAGAGCAAGCAAATTTCCTAGGTTACTCGCGAAAAGGTGAAATGAATTTCAACGATTTTCCAGCTATAGAAGCAAATAACCGAAAATATCCTCCAATTAACAACTACCAAGTAGGAGGACCTTCAGGTTTAAATAATAATAACTATCAAGGAGGAAATCCGGTTTACCAAAATAACCGAAATTTCCAAAATCAAAATCAAAATCAAAGAAATCCACCACCAGGTTACAATAACCTAAACAACCGAAATCAACCTCAACGAATTTAACAAAATAATTTCCAACACAATCAACCACAACCACAAACACTTATGCAACCACAACCCGAAAATAAATCCGGTTTAGAAGATCTCTTAAGAGATTTTATGGTTAAGCACGAGCAAACTGTAGAAATTCAAACTCAACAAATTCGAAATCAACAAGCTACAATTCAGAATTTAGAAAGAGATATTGGAAGGATCTCACAGTTACTATCAGAGAGGCCACCAGGCACTCTCCCCTCAAATACTCAAGTGAATCCCAACAACAATCAAATAAGGAATGAGCATGTAAATGCTATAACTACTAGAAGTGGTTTAACTGTTAACCCAGAAACTAGTAAAACCTCAGAAGTTCCTTTATCTTTTTCTACTTTACAAGAACCTGTTAATATAGATGAGCATGTTGAGAAAGAACAAGAGAAAAATGATCCACCTGAGATCATATCAAAGAAAAGTGAAGAAACACCTATAAAGGTGTACAAGGCACCTATTCCATACCCGAATGCATTAAAGAAAGACAAACTCGTGAGCCGATATCATAGATTTACAGATATGATCAAGCAAATTAGCATTAACATGCCACTCGCGGAAGTTCTTAGGGGTATGCCAAATTATGGAAGGTTTATCAAGGATCTCATAGCCGATAAAGGTAAATATGAAGAAGTTTCAACCACATTCCTCAATGAGGAATGCTCAGCAATTTTGCAAAAGCAAAAGATGCCATCGAAACTCGGAGATCCTGGTAGTTTCATTATTCCGTATCTGATGGGAGATTTAGTAATGTACGATGCATTAGCTGACTTAGGCTCAAGTATCAATCTTATGCCACACTCCTTGTACTTAAAACTAAACCTAGGAGATCTAAAACCAACTAGGATGTGTATACGCCTAGCAGATAGAACTTTTAACTATCCTATTGGTATTGCCGAAAACCTTCCAGTTAAAGTCAATCATTTAATCTTTCCTGCCGACTTCGTTGTCCTTGAAATGGAAGAAGATAGTAAGGTTCCCCTAATTCTAGGGCGACCTTTTCTAAATACCGCTGACGCAATTGTGCATGTTAAAGATAAAAAGCTTAGTCTAGGTGTAGGGGAAGATAGAGTTACCTTAAACATAGATAAAGCTATGAAACAACCTATCTCCTCTGATGACGAATGTTATAAGTTAGACATTGTTGATTGTTGTGTCGAAAAAGAATTGCAAGAATTACTAAATGTAGACACCTCGAACTTCACCCCAATGAGTGAAAGTGATGAATTTGATGTAGAACTTGAACTTGATGAATTGTTGAAAGTAGTCATCGATGAAGATTGCTGTGAGGAAAAAATTCCCAAGGAAGATGAACCCTTTGAAGAAATTACCGATGGTAACAGGTTCCGAATAAAATCTTCCTTGGAAGAACCACCAAACTTGGAACTTAAAGAACTCCTGGAACATTTGGAGTATGCTTATCTCCAAGGTACGTCACAATTACCTGTTATAATTTCATCAAAACTTTCCGATGACGAAAAGGGTAGGTTAATGTCCGTTCTAAAAACTCACAAGAAAGCAATTGCTTGGAAAACAACCGATATTCCAGGGATTAACCCCACTTATTGTACTCATAAGATTCTAATGGAAGAAGATTTTAAACCCGTGGTACAAAGACAACGAAGGTTAAACCCTAACATGAAAGAAGTTGTCAAGAAGGAGGTTATCAAGTTACTTGATGCCGGGTTAATATACCCTATATCCGATAGCCCATGGGTTAGTCCTGTTCAAGTGGTACCTAAGAAAGGGAGTACAACTGTTATTCTTAATGATAAAAATGAACTCGTTCCTACAAGAACAGTCACTGGTTGGAGAGTCTGTATAGACTACCGTCGTTTAAACGACGCCACAAGGAAAGATCATTTCACACTTCCTTATATTGACCAAATGCTAGAACGTTTAACGGGAAAAGAATACTATTGTTTTCTTGATGGATTCTCCGGTTATTTTCAAATTCCCATTGATCCAAAAGACCAAGACAAGACAACTTTTACTTGTCCATTTGGTACATTCGCATACCGACGAATGCCGTTCGGATTATGCAATGCGCCAGACACCTTTCAAAGGTGTATGATGGCAATATTTCACGACATGATAGAAGGAAGTATGGAAGTCTTTATGGACGATTTCTCTATTTTTGGAGACTCCTTCGATTCTTGCCTTTCAAACCTCAAGCGAATGTTAATTCGTTGTGAGGAATCAAATCTTGTTTTAAATTGGGAAAAATGCCACTTCATGGTGAAGGAAGGCATTGTTTTAGGACACAAGATTTCTCGAGATGGAATGGAAGTAGATAAAGCTAAGATCGATGTAATCTCAAAGCTTCCTCCTCCAACTAACGTTAAAGGAATTCGTAGTTTCTTAGGTCATGCGGGATTCTATCGACGATTCATAAAGGATTTTTCCAAAATCGCTCGACCCATGACTAAAATTCTTGAGAAAGACAGTACATTCGACTTCAATGACGAATGTTTACAAGCTTTCTCCATTCTAAAAGATAAACTTACGAATGCACCCATTATGGTATCACCCGACTGGTCCAAACCTTTCGAGCTAATGTGTGATGCTAGTGATTTTGCGATGGGAGCTGTTTTAGGTCAACGTCAAGATAACAAATTTCAACCAATCTACTATGCAAGTAAAACACTTACAGGAGCTCAGTTGAATTACACAACTACTGAGAAGGAGCTTCTTGCAGTAGTTTTTGCTTTCGATAAGTTTAGATCTTACTTAGTGTTACCTAAAACAATTGTTTATACCGATCATTCAGCCCTAAAGTACTTATTCAAAAAGCAAGATGCTAAACCTAGACTTATTCGTTGGATTCTTCTCCTACAAGAATTCGACATTGAGATTAAGGATAAAAAAGGAGCTGAAAATCTCGCTGCGGATCACTTATCCCGTCTTGAAAATCCTAACTTAGAAACACTCGACGAATCTGTTATTCACGATACTTTTCTGGACGAGTTCCTTATGAGAATTGAAACAGAAGAAGAAATTTCATGGTTTGCGGGCTATGCTAATTATCTAGCCGCAGGAATTCTTGTTAAAAATCAAACTTATCAGCAAAAGAAGAAATTCTTTGCTGATCTGAAGTTTTACTTCTGGGAAAGCCCTAACCTCTTTCGTATAGGGGCTGACCAAGTTATTCGTCGATGTGTATACGGCAAAGAAGCGCAACAAATTCTAGAGCACTGTCATGAAGGACCGGCTGGTGGACATTTCGGACCAAGCTATACAGACAAAAAGGTTTTTGACTCAGGTTTTTACTGGCCTACAATTTTTAAAGATGCATACAATATGGTAAAAACTTGTGATGCTTGTCAAAGATCTGGAAATATCTCCAAGAGAGACCAAATGCCACAACAAAGCATCCTAGTATGCGAAGTGTTCGACATTTGGGGTATTGACTTCATGGGTCCATTCCCCGCTTCTAACAAATGCAAATAATTCTCGTGGCAGTCGATTACGTTTCTAAATGGGCTGAAGCAAAAGCCCTACCCACTAACAATGCTCGAGTTGTTGTCAGCTTTCTTAAAAATCTTTTCTCGCGTTTTGGGATTCCAAAAGCATTAATCAGTGATCGTGGAACTCATTTTACAAATCAACTACTCGAGAAAGTGCTTAAAAAGTACGAAGTTAATCATCGTTTTTCAACTTCTTACCACCCTCAAACGAGTGGCCAAGTTGAAAACACAAACAGAGGTTTTAAACGAATTTTAGAAAGAACGATTAAAAATAATCCAAAAATCTGGCATCGAAAGCTAGATGATGCACTTTGGGCATTTAGAACCGCATTTAAAACGCCCATTGGTACCACACCTTTCCGATTAATTTATGGTAAGACATATCATCTACCTGTCGAAGTTGAACACAAGGCATATTGGGCTCTGAGAGAATGTAATACCGACCTTGTGAAAGCTGGAGAAAACCGATTCTTGCAACTGAATGAATTAGATGAATTAAGACTACAAGCGTATGAAAACTCTAAAACATACAAGGAGAAAACTAAAAGATGGCACGATGCACGGTTAAAAGAAAAGAAAGAATTTGAACAAGGGGATAAAGTATTAGTATTCCAATCACGTTTTAAGTTTTCACCTGGGAAACTTAGATCCCGATGGACTGGGCCATATATAATAAAACAAGTTTTTCCATCTGGATATGCAGAATTATATAGCAAAGACGGTGGAACTTTCAAGGTGAACGGTCATCGACTCAAATTATACTTTGAAGGAATCAATACTACGAAAAGAGACGAGATCACCTTCTACCCTAAGGACAAGTAAATTCAGGGTAACTTTAAGGTTTTTCAACTCCATTCTCGAACTTTATTTTCATCTTTAAGAGTGGGGTTTGTTCGGTATTTCCCTAGCAGACACTAAAGAACTAGTCTTCTCCCTCCATTCTACCTTTTTATTTTTTTTTTTCGTTTTTATTTATTGTTTATTTTCAAGATGCGCAATCAATATATCTACAACCATTTCCTTTTGATGTGCGATAAAATTTTACCGAGAGATGTGGTATTAGATATAAAGAATAGATGCGATCAGGCGAGTAAAGAAATAAGGCAAAAACTTAACGAGAAAAATTATGCCAAAGGAAAATCAAAATCAGCTAAGAAACGTCGAGCGCGTCTTTTGGGCAAATGTGTAAAATGTGGAAAACCAGCTCATTACGAAAATTGCCCAAAGAACCAGACGGACTCTAATTACGAGTATGTAGCCTTATGCCGAGAAGGGCCTTTTAAATGTTCAAAGGAAAACCTCTTAAACAAATGAGGTTACGCCTACGAAGCCATTGGAGGCGAAATGGTACGACTCCACTATGAGGCAAGTCGACGCGATTTCACAATCTAATTCTTTTTCTCGCAAATTGTGTGCAATTTTTGTTATTTGTGAATTTTTGTGTGTTATTGTTTTGGTGTGTTTAGTTTGTATTTGTTTGTTGTAATTTTATTAAAAAGGGTCTACCATTTAAAATTGATAAACCTTGAGTTTAACCTGTTTTCATTGAAAACGATAATGTTAAGTGTAACAACTGAATTGTCGTTCTTCAAATTGCACGAAATTTATTGTTGGATTCATAATATATCTTTTAAATGGTAAACCACCAAAAACAAAAGAAAAATTAAAAATACTAAAAATATACTTTTTTATCAATAACCGTAAAGATATATAACTTGTAAACTTTTGTCGTGGGTAATGATAGGTGTAACAACCGAGATTGTCTCTACCTAGTTGATAGGAAACAAAGTTTTAAGTTTGAAAATTAGTTGGTTTGAAAGTATATATTAAAATTTAAAAATTTAAAAAAATAGAGTGTATTTTAAATTCATTTAATTTTTATTTTTCATGTACTTGTTTTTAATTTTAAAATTTTAATTTTCTTTTAATTTAAAAATTTAAAAAAGAAAAATATAGAGTGTTTTGTTTTATTTTTAAGTTGTTTTTAAAAAATATTAAAATTTTAACTTTTAAAGTATTAAATCTTATAAATTGAAATTAAAATTTATAAACGAATAAAGACTAGGTATACCAACCAAAATTTCCATTACAACAAATATAAATTTAAAATTGATATTTTGAAATTTAAGTACTTATAAAGTTGAAAAATATATATATATATAAAATAAATAAATAGAATGTTTTGTTTTATTTTTGTTTTCGTAAAATTAAAAAAAAAAAAAACTTTAACTTTTAAAGCATTAAATTTTATAAATTGAATTTTAAAATTTATAAACGGATAAAGACTAGGTATAACAATCGAAATTTCCGTAACAACGAATATAAATTTATAAAAGATATTTTAAAATTTTAATTACTTATAAAGTTGAAAAAAAAGGTCCTAAAGCTTACGCGAAACGTGTGGCTATCCACACGGGACGCGTACATTCGAAATCTACGCGAAACGCGTAGGTCTACGCGAAACGCGTAGAGTTTAAAATCAGACCAGATAACTGGTCGACCAGTAATGTTCTTCACACTCTATCCTTATTTTGTTTGTTTGCTGTGAACGAGAGGAGTACCCAAAAACCCACAAAAATCATACCAAAAATCAAATAATCACTCCAAATCTTCCACAATTCTTCCATCTATCAACATGCCGAGATTGGTAAGGGTCCTAAAACCAATTTACCCCTTGTTTTTCAAATTTTTCATTATTTATTTGTTTAGCTTTAATCCGAATTTAGAGCTTGTTATGGTTAAATTTTGCTTAATTATTGCTATAGCTATGTTGGTAGTATATTATTAAACCCGATTAGCATGAAAATTTGATGTTTAATTGATTATTGAAAAGTTAGGGTTTATGTAAATTGGAGAAATTGAGGAATTACTATTGAATTGTGTTATTTTGGGTATTTTTAGATGTTTTTAGATGTTTTGATAGTAGTAGAAGCTTTGAATATAAGTTTGATCGATTGATTTTGTGATTTTAATTTTCGTCTAAATTTCATAATTTTTTGTAATTGTCATGAATCAAGTATAATGATGATTAGGAGCTGGATTATACGCAATGTGATTGAATTGGATTACATATGCTTAGCTCATTGCGTGTTTTCACTTGTGAATTAAACTTTGTTTTTGAAACTTGATTTATGATTATGATTTTTTTTTTGTGATTTATTTTTTGTTTGTTTTATTTTTTAGATGTAAACTGTTGTTGAAATATTAGTTCTTGTGGTGTTGAAACAAGCTTGTATGTCAAGGATGAATTCTTTGCTAACATTAACATACCCAATTGGGACGATTCTCTTGTTTTGAAATGTCATGCAGGGATTATTTAGAATGAGAGCTGTAAACCAACAGCAAGGGGAAGAACAAGTAACAACGGAAATGGAACAACAACTTCAGAACATGCACTCGAACCTGAGATTTCCTTATGATTTACCTAACTGATTACAAAAGGTTAAGGATTTACTTTCTCTGGTCAATAGAAACATCTTTCCAGTATACGTTGTGGATTGGGCTCCTTTAGGACACCCAGTCAACTTAGATGAACAAATAAGGGGAATTTTAAACCAAAGTTTCACAAACGAATTTGGAATGACTTTGGTTTTTAATGATTTTGAGAGGTTGTTTAATTTAAATAGCCCTGTATATAGAGAATGGTGTTTAGAGTTCTATTCTACCGTTATAATGAGTTTACACCCAGAAACTATCAATGACCCTAATTTTCTACAATTTCGACTGGGTGGGGTAGATAGAAGTATGTCCCTAAGTAACGTGACTGACGCATTAGGGATTTACACCGGTGAGGAGATGTTGGCTCCCGGTTTTAGGGAGTATATTTTTACAGGGGCTAGATATACAGGAAATTATGATTCTTCGAGAGTCTGGCAATCTTTTACTCGAAGGAATACATATGAGCCAGGCCAAGAATCATACCTAAAGATCACTGATATTCGCTTTAGAATAATTCATAAATTTATAGCGAACACAATAAACCAAAGGTCATTTAGTAATACAGATAAAATTAATTATATCGACCTTTGGTATTTAGATGCGATCAGAGATAGGGATACATTTGTTAGTATACCCTATGGAGTTGCTTACTTTTTGGCCCATGTTGGAAAAGGGGCAAGAGGGACAAGTGACATGTCGGGGGGTCACTACATCACGTGTCTAGGAAACTGGTTCGGACTCGACCCGAGTGAATCAGAACCTCCAATCCAACCGGTAGATCAAGCTGTTAAAACTTTAGGATTGGAGGTGTATAGGACGGCAAAGGCTATACGCGTGAGGGGTGGGGTAATTATTTTAAGACGACAGGAAGTTGTTACTTTCGCTCCTATGGAGGAGGATGAGGAACCCGCGAGGGTAAACTAGGAGGAGACGAAGACAGCTAAATCAAGCTAGTTCGTCTAGTGCAGATATGTCTGATTTCGATATGCTACAAAATTCGTTTAATTCATTGAGTTTAGACATAAGAAACTCATATGAAACATGGGGACGGAGATCAGAAGACCAATACACTAGTTTGTCTCGACAGTTAGGGGATGTAAGGACAACCCAATTAGATCAGGGTAATATTCTAGAAAACATCCGCTACGATCAGAGGGGCCAGGGAGCACAGTTAGAGTGGGAGCATCATCAGGCATATTTATACGCAGCTAACCCACAAGCTTACACACCCTCAGCCTTTCCTTCATACCCCCAATGGCAAGCACAAGGTGACCCTCTACCTCCACCTTATGACCCCAACGCTGCCTTAGCCGCAAGTAAGGAAGCCTATAGGCGTTTTTACGAGGAACAATGCCTAAATGAACAGCGGCAGCAACAGCAGCGGGAACAGGGAGATCAGGGAGGCCCTGCGTGGTCATTTTTCTAGTTTCTTTTTAGTTTTAGAACTATTTATTTTGTATTTGTTTGTGTAAAATAATTTTTATGGTGTGTTAATTTACTTTTACTTTTATATATTTTATATATACAAAAAAACTTTTAGTGTGAGGTAAAATTTTTGTACTACTAAAGTACAACCCCATCTCGTTTGTGATTAACATATTTGTTGACAGGTACTTACGATGATGAGATTCGACATAGCGAAACACGAAAGCATTATTGTGATAAAAAGGATTGGCTATGTTCATACAATAAGCATTTTACAATCTCCAATTGCTTAACAAAGAAAGTTCTAAATACTTTACACTTTTTGTCCTCTCAAATTTATACATTTTAATCTGATTTTATGTAATGAGGGCATTACATAATCTTAAGTGTGTGGTGGGAGTATATAAATTCTCGAGAACTTATTATTGTATGGTTTTTATGAAAATTTTTACAATTTTAAAACAAATATAACTAATCAATTTTTAAGATAATAACGAGCAATTAAAGATTAGGTGACAAAAATCGAAATTATTGTCTCCATACATTAAAAATACGTAAGTTTATTTGATTAAAATATATAAAAGAAAACCAAGTATAACAGAATTTATAAACCCATATTTTGTGAACCATTTATCAAATGTTTCTATGAAGTTTATTGCAGATATCATTGCTTTGGAATGTATAAACCTGAATATCTCATTAAGGAAGTAAAGTCTTCCAAAATGACACACTTCCTAACTTATGTTAGAAGATGTAGTCCAGAACAGCTGTAGGTTGACGAAAAATCTTGAAAAATCATCTCTATCATCGGCTGGAAATCCACCTCACCTCAGCATCAAATAGGGTTTTTGGTAGTCAGACTTATCCTAACCATGAGATGGATCTGTCTCGTACAATGGGGGGCACATTGCAAATTAGCTTTTAAGACTAATGAATCTAATCCCCAGATGGATGATCTCCGTAAAGATCAACCGCATCTATGTTTGATCGCGGTCAACATACATATGCCATAACAAATTGAGGTGTGCAAACTCATGGTTCACCGATGATATTTGGACACGATATAGTTTTATTCTAAAACTTGTGCTATTTTATGAATTATATTGTGTAAAACCATTTTTAGGACATTCAGTTTCAAGTTCCATGATACTTCAATTATGGGGGCGGATAGCTTGCTAATCGCTGACTGAGACTACGGTTTTCAGTTACCCTCGACCGGAATTTGAGGTTAAAACCGGAAAATGTGTCTAGTATAAAAACTAGCATGACATTTTATAAAATCATAAAACGTTTTCACAAGGTCCAATTTTCCCTAAGGATCCAAATTTTAAACCTTAATTACGAGTTTCAACTTTGTTTCTGTTGTCAGAATTTCATTTCGTGTGGTGTGCGTGTGATCCAATAAATATTGTGTAGTGTTTCCAACTTATTTCATATAGCGTGTGTTTCATTTCGTGTAGCGTGTGTTGTGTGATTAAATGTTCGATATGGAAAAATATGTAATGTTCCGATTCTATTTAGAAGATGTAATTGCTTGAGGACAAGCAACGTTCAAGTGTGGGGTATTTTGATATTGCTTTAAACATACATATATTTCGACGCAATATCATTTATATTTCATCAGCTTTTACCTAAACGAAGACATTCAAATGCATAATTCACGAGAAAAATGACAAAAGTAAATGCGAGCTTAAAGTTTGAAGAAACGACGATAAAACAACGATAAAAGATTTAAACCAAATATATATTAAGATAATGTTTACCCGAATTCAAGTTCAAGATGATCGAAGAAAAAGAGTTCAAAAGAAAGTTCCAAGTCGATATACGTCAACACGGGGTGCACAAAGAACAAACGAAAAAATAAAAATAAGAAAACTGTCATTTACTCCTACGCGAAACGTGTGCAAAGCTACGCAAAACGCGTAGTATTTTAGTCTTACGCGGATCGCGTATACCCCTACGCGAAACGGGTAATGTTGCCACCAGATCTAGATTCCTAAATCAAATGGGACGGTGGCTTTATGATTAATTATAATACTTTTGCAAACTTTATGGGATGTACACAGCAAAGCAGATCAAGTTCAATCAACTACACCTACTACATGTTAATTATATATGAATGAGCTTCTGATCGTGAAAGGAAGAACAAAAAATTAATATACACAAAACATATAACTCAATTTCTTTACAGTGATTTTGTTTATTTCTAGTACTCCGTATCATTCAATTTTATTTTCAGTTCCAATTAATTTCAAGTTTCAATATTTAGGATAGTTTCAATATTAAGGGTGTATTGTTCGTGATTAAGGGTATTATTATGCGAGTGCAAGGGTATTGTTATTGTAATTTTTCTACCGTTTTGAAGTTAATGAAAGTGAAGATTTTCGTAAGTATATTCCTTTAAAATTATCGTTATCAATTTTTTATGTTTGTATGTTTTTTTATTTTCACGTTTACCCTAGTATAATGAGTAGCTAATTTCCCTAGTGTTTGCTTAGGTGTAGAGCCCCTAGTGAAATGGATTATTATCATTTGTAAAAATTAAAATGTAACTTAAGTATTTTTAACATTGAGCCTAATTAAAAGAACCATTATTATGTATTTGGGTATTTAACTCCTGTCACTTAATTTGTTAGATTAAAATAACGAAAGTTATTTTTATCTATATAAATTTAAGCTTCAACATTAAAAGTGACCTAGACGAACTTATGAATAATTTATTAACACTAAATTAGAAATAAAGTTCGGTGGTTTGGGTAATATCACTAGTCATATAATAGTGAAATTATAAAAAGGGAAACCGTTATAATTTGGGTTTTGGCGAAGGTCAAAATTGGGTTGGGTCTTAATTTAAATACTTAAGAACTAGTAACTATCTAAATAGAATCCGATGAAAATTAGATTTAATTTAGTTAGTCATAACTTTATATTTATTCGAAAGAAAAATATAAAGTTTTATACTAAAATATTTTAATAGGTCTTAAACTCAAAACAATCCATGGATCTAGAGGTGACACATTTAAGTAAACACTCCCATTTATATATTGCAAATTATTATTATTATTATTTACGTATTATTATTCAGCAAAACTAAAAATATAAATCAAAATACTCGAATTTGTACCAGAACTGTTTGTCACATCGAATATAACTTATGCGTATCGCGTATACATTACACGAAACGCGTATTAAAATATACGCGGAATGCGTATTAATCTACGCGAAATGCGTAGGTTTTAAAATATCACTGTTACGTATTTTATTTATTTTCTAAGTTTTAAAATAAATCTTTTATTATTATTTTAAAGTAAATAATTTATAATTAGTTTAATTATTGTAATTTCCTATAATTCAGTTTTATATTTAATTTAGGTTATTATTTAGTTAATTTAAATAAATTTGTATATTATAATTTATTGTTCAAAACAAAATTCTAATCAATTAGTTTTATTAAAAGTTATTATTTTATTAATTATTATTTAGTAATAAACTTATTTAGATCACAATTAGTATAATTTCAATTAATTCACTTTTAAGTTAATAATTATAAATAATGTATTCGTATAAATTAATAAGTAATATAATTAAGTTAAGATTAAGTTAGATTTTATTATTATTATGTAGTATTATAAATTCCTAAGCGAAAACCCACTTTAAATAATTTTAACTTCAAAGACTATTAAAAATAATTTAAACACTGTCTCCCTGTGGAACGAACTGGATTTACCAACAAACTAAACTACGCGGATAGGACTAGTTGCATATATATATGTGTGAAATCAACCTGAATTCATTAAAACACCATATATACAATAAAACAATTCGTGTAACAAAATAACTCAAATCTGTTCACAAATAAAGGTACTGTTTCAACGCATCAAGCCATATACACTAACTAACACCATTTCAAGTTCATAAATCGAATTTAGAGAAATTTGAGTTTTTAGAAAACCTTACCCCAAGTAATGAAATTTGTATCAATTTGTAGTGGATGTAAAGAGGATTCCAAATATATAATTTGTTTTGATGTGAGCTTGCTAGATTTGATATGGATGATGAATTAGTGGAGAAGATGAAAATGATGTAAGAATGGAAGTAAGTAATTGAAAGAAAATGGAAAAGAAAAGAAATGAAAATTGAATGGGGAAATGGGAGGGAGGTGGTGACTAGGTCAACACATGGTTGACTTGTGGACCTAGTTACTACTTTGGTCAAATGACAAGAATAGTCCCTAGAGTTTGGTGTCGGGTGCGAGAAATAACTTTACGAATATTTTAAATACGTTAACGTAAACAGAAGATGTTATAATTAAATAACGGACGTAAATAAATAAACGGAAAAGTAAACGGAAAAAGACGGGTTGTTACATTACCTACCCCTTAAAGGAAATTTCGTCCCGAAATTTAAGTAGACGTAGTAGGTGTTGCTTCTTCCTCGGGATCTTGCGTTTCCCAATCTCCAAATAAGTGAGGCTACTTTCTTTGCATTTAATCTTCTCATTCCCAAGTAAACTCGGGTCCTCTTTTAGCATTTCAACGGACTTTGACAATCAGAATCTTGCTTTGCTTTAGGGTTTTGAATTCGCGGTCCATAATTTCAACTAGTTCTTCTATGAAATGAAGTTTGTCATCAATAATAAGCTCGTCGAAAGGAATAACAAGATCTTGTTCGGCAAGACACTTCCTTAAGTTCGATACATGGAATGTCGGATGAACGGAACTTAATTGAGTCTGTAGATCTAAACGATAGGCGACGGGTCCAATACGCTCCAAAATTGTAGAGACCCGTCCTAATCCATCTGGACGAATACATTACATTTGGTTACATCGCGAGGTACTTGACCTATATATGATACATTTTACAAATATTGCATTTGTTTTTAAAAGACATACTTTCATTACATCGAAAGTTGACGGCATGCATACCATTTCATAATATATTCAACTATAATTGACTTAATAATAATCTTGATGAACTCAACGACTCGAATGCAACGTCTTTTGAAATATGCCATTTATGACTCCAAGTAATATCTCTAAAATGAGCAAATGCACATCGAAAGATTTCTTTCATACTCGAGAATAAACATGCTTTAAAGTATCAACCAAAAGGTTGGTGAGTTCATTAGTTTAACATAAATAATAATTTCCATCATTTTAATAGACCACAAGATTTTCATTTTCATTTCTCATAAATATACGTCCCATGCATAGAGACAAAAATCATTCATATGGATTGAACACCTGGTAACCGACATTAACAAGATGCATATAAGAATATCCCCTATCATTCCGGAACATTCATCGGACATGATAAAACAACATCGAAGTACTAAAGCATCCGGTACTTTGGATGGGGTTTGTTAGGCCCAATAGATCTATCTTTCGGATTCGCGTCAATTAGTAGACCGGTTTACTAATTCTTAGGCTACCAAGCAAAAGGGGCATATTCGGCTTCGATCATTCAACTATATAATGTAGTTTCGATTACTTGTGTCTATTTCATAAAACATTTATAAAAGTAACGCATGTATTCTCAGTCCCAAAAATATATATTGCAAAAGCATTTAAAAAGGGAGTAATGAAACTCACCATACTGTATTTTGTAGTAAAAATACATATGACGACATTAAACAAGTGTAGAGTTGGCCTCGGATTCACGAACCTATATCATTTGTATATAATATAAATTAACACACGTAGTTGTAATCGAACAAATATATATTTATTAATATTAATTGTTATTTTAATAACTTACATGTTTCATTAATGACTTAATTAACTATATTTATACTTTAGATAAATAATTAGTATTTATTATACAAATATCAATATAGTTATATTATATGTAATAAATATATTTTTCTTATATATATATATATATATATATATATATATATATATATATATATATATATATATATATATATAATATTCATTGAGTAAATTAATAATAGTAATCTTAATAGTGACAAAGGAAATAAAATTTTTTGATAATAATAATAGCCAATTTATTTGTAGTAATAATTATACTGTAATAATGATAATATTAATGATAATAATAATGATAGTTTTAATAATAATGATAATGTTACTAATAATTAATAATATAAATAATAATAATAATAATAATAATAATAATAATAATAATAATAATAATAATAATAATAATAATAATAATAATAATAACAACAACAACAACAACAACAACAACAATAATAATAATAATAATAGTAATATTACTAGGCAATAACAATAATAATAATAAAAATAATAAAATGGCTACCTTAATGTAGCAATCTTTAAAAAGATAAACGCCCCGGCCCGGGCTCGAACCCGCGACCTCCTGCTAACCCATAAACACTCCAAACCAATCTTCTGTTTCTATATTTCTATTTTAAATTACACCTTAAATTCATTTAACTCTTCTCCTGTACTCTTCCTCTTCTTCTAAAACCTAAAATCCATTATCATATCATAACCACCTCATCATCTAAATCGTAACAGCAATCATCATCAACATTCGGAAGTCTTACTATTCAACGTCATGATCCTTATCTCATTTTTATAGAATCATCATTATCTTAAACATACAACACCCATCATCATTCGTTATTATTTATAATCGTTATTATAGAAACATAATTAGGAACGTACGCTAGGGATTGGGTGATTCTCGAATAGAAAAAAGAACAGAAGTGCGTAAATAGTAGTAGTCGGATTTGAGTATTGGACCAAGGATGGTGGCGGTTGTGGCCCAACTTGCATCAAGAGCCCAATCTTAAGTTAATAGCATAGTCCAATTCTTTGATAAGCCCATCATATTTTGGAGTAACCTTAACAAGTGGTGGTAGGGTTGTCGAGCAACAGCAGAAAGTATTAGTAGGCGAGAAAAATAAAACAAGTGGGTCATCTTGTTTAAAGATTGTCGGCCAAGATAAAAAAATAGCCCTTTATAACTCGTTTAAAATGCAGCTGCAGTAAGTTCAATGAAGTCGAGCTATTTAAACCGGAATAGAAGTAGGACTAATTGCTGTAGCATAAACCAGTTTAGGATCATAGTTAAATGGTGACGGAGAAACAAATGACATCGAGTAAAAGGTGAGGTGGTAACTGGTTGTATGGTAGTCCTTGGTGATCATTCGAACAAGAATTAGAAGCAAAAAGGCTGCAGTGAATTCAAACAAAAAATATGGTAGCAGTGGCAACAATGGGGTAATCGGTGGTGGTTTCGTTGGTTTGAAACAATAAGAAGAAACAGAAAAACAACAAGTGTAGTAGCAGAAACAATTGGGTGTTCGATGGTCTTGGGAGATCACGACTTGAACGGGAAAAGAGGAAAAGAAAAATCATGGTGGTTCTTTGCATGGTGGGTTTGGTGATTGTGAATCACTAAATTATCAATTTCATTGTGTTATAGTTGGTTCATGACAGAGAGACAAACGCAGCAGTAACAGTGGAAGAAAAAGAGTGTGTTGGTTCATATCTTGGCTAGAGCAAAAGTATAACGTAAGCAACTACAGTGATGTTGGTGTTTAGTTGCATGAACGAATTAAACAGATAGAAACAGAAAATATTTGATGGTGGTGGTTTCAAAATATTCGTCTAAACCGAAAGCATGACAAGGATTGTGATGATCTTAAATAGCAGTTTATGATCATGGTATGGTGGAAGTGGGTTGGTTTACTCGAAAAATAGAAACAAAAGTGAGCTAATGGGTTTAGGTGATGATAGTTCATGGTTAAGGATAGTGGTGGGTTTCGACAATTGAAGTTTTGATGGTTGATGTTGGTTGCAGTGGCAGTGATCGTTATGGTAAGTAGGTGGCGTTTTTGGATGGTAATCGGAGGTTAGAGGTGGTGGTTGGTTGTACATGGAGGTTGATGGTGGGTGGAGTTCATCGTTAGTAGTACTAGCAAGAAATTGAGTGAGGTGATGATCATTGAAACCAGTTGATATTATATATATATATAGATATGATGTATCATATAATTATAATATACTAATATTGAAAGGACCCATTCATATACATTATAAACGATTCACAATATTTGATTACATTGCGAGGTATTTGACCTCTATATGATACATTTTACAAACATTGCATTCGTTTTTAAAAGACAATCTTTCTTTACATCGAAAATTGACAGGTGATGTGCGAAAAGTGGTATATGAATTGTTGTATGGAAAATACCGGTTTTAAAGATTACACACACTAACGGGCAGTGTACCCGATCGTGTAGTAGTATAGATAATGGTAAAATCCGTGTATCGTTCCAAGTACAGTTGTATTAGTCAAACTAGAATTATAAACTATATTATGATTAACTAAGTAAATGAAGCTTAAAGGTATAAGTTTTATGTTTTGTGGCTTATTTAACGATTAGCCAAATCAGAGAAGAGTAAAAGTAAAAACAATATTTTTGGTCTTTTAAATTTAAAAGTGCAAGGAAAGCAATTAAGATAGTTTTGAAATCAAAGAGATGAAATATGCTCATCTAGACTTTTTACCCTCGATGTGAATGTTTATTTAGGATTAAGATCGGATTGATTGGTTATGCACGAGAACTAATTGATCGGTTTACCAAGAGTAGTCTTGAATAAACGCTCAAACGGGATTACACGACGCAAGTGATGTTCTTGTCATCTAAGACCTCCTATTTGTAATCAACTAATTCAACTAGTCTAAAGACTTGAAGAATGATCAAGTCAATGGTGTGTTGATCATGATCCACTCCTATGTCAACTAATGGTTTAGCTTAGTTCATTCCCTTGATCTGGTTAAATGTTCAATTCACCCAACCCAAGTAAACAATTAAGTGTGGTAATAAGATCCCTATAAACGTCACTAGATAAGGCAATTTACTAACACCTATTAGTTATATGGAATTGAGTAGTGAAAATATGTATAACAGATTCTAGGGAATTGATCGTTCACCTAGACAACTACACATATCAATTAAGCTATCTGAGAGTATCTACAAGAGTCGTTCTTACATTCCTATATAGATTAACCGTTTGAACGCAACTTACCCCATTTGGTAAAAGATGGGCAAACACTTGTCACTAGGTGTAAATCAATATACTAAATCAGCAAGATGGTGTTTCTTAGTTGAACAAGTATAATAACTAGTTGAATCAAAAAGATTAAACTTAACAAGAATGGTTCTTGTATTCAAACATCAAACTATCGTACATGGTAACTATCAATCAAAAGTAAACATTCAACATCTCGGTTATTTATCTAGATGAACATAAAAGAAACTAGCCAACAATCATGGTAACAGACAACATAACAATCAGATTAACAACTGAAATCATTGTTTTAGAACAAGGAATAACCTACAAGAACAAGGAGTTCTTGGATGATGAAGGTTTTGATCTTTGATGTCTTGATGTTGAGCCTCTTCCAAGAGCTTGGAGTTCTCCAATTTTGCTCCTCAAAATCGTCTCTGTACTCTCTGGTTCGTAAACTATGAAACAGTCCCTCAAAACAGTAGTTTTAAAGTGGAGAAAGTAGGTAAAAAGCACAAAAGTCGGCTGAAACCTACTACGGGACGGCGTCCAATAAGGCTGGACGACGTCCCGTCCTTAAGAGTTAGACGGCGTCCTGAAAAACCAGGACGGCGTCCTGTTTCAAGAAGCTGGACGGCGTCCTATAATCCTGGACGGCGTCCAGATATGCTGAAATCCACTGTTTCGCTTTCTTTTCAATCCTCTTTTATTTGGACGAAGCCTAACACCTTGGAAGCTTTGTTTTACCATTTTAGAGCACTAAATAGACCTTAAGTCGTATCGGGATCAACCGATGTCATAAATCATCAAAACTCTTTGTAAATCACTCTTCCGATACAAATTTGCGCATCTTGGATTATCACTTGTAGAAACGCCTTCATTATCCTCGATACTGGAGCATTTTACACAATATTGCGATAGATATATATGATGTTATTGAGCAATATCAAAACACCCCACACTTAAACCTTGCTTGTCCTCAAGCAATTCTTTCTTTACAAAGTAGAACAATATCAAACATAATCACACAATATAGATTACAAACATTACATGAATCACTCGAAGCACACGAAACACACACGTTGATATGAACCACAACTCACGCTATATACACAATGGAAACACACACTTTAAGTATAGCACACTTTTATTGAAATCACACGCACGCTATATACACAATGGAAACACACACACACATTCTTGGGAGATTAGAGCCAAGTATCCGAAAAATTTGACCCTAGGGAAATCAGGATCTTATGAAAACGTTTTATGATTTTGAAAATATCATGCTAGTTTTTAATACTATGCACGTTTTCCGATTTTGATCGGATTTTCTGTAATTTTTTTTTTTTAAAATGAGTGCGGGTTTCCCGCTATTGGTCAAGCCAATCCCTCCCACGGTACCTAACATTACGAGATGTCGGTAGAAAATAATGTGCTTTAGGAGGATACACATTACGTCCGGACATCATTGACAATTATGAGGTAATCATCTAATTCGTTAAATCAATCATGAAGATTGAGGTTTATCAGTCTTAAAAGCTGATATTTTACCTTTCTGGAGGTTATCCTTCCGGGGATCTGATAAATCACTAACATTTTGTGTATACATGGTGCCCCCCGTTTTACTAGTTAATCTCCCTCATTGAGATAAAATTTGACTACCAGTTTCCCTATTTGACGTTGAGGCCTGGTAGATTTCCAGTCGATGTCAGTAATGACTTTTCAAGGGTTTTTGTCACCCTACAACTGGTCTGGACTACATCTTCTGAATTGAATCAGTAAATGTGTCATTCGGAAGACTTTACTTCCTTGAGGATGGAAAAGATACAT
Source organism: Rutidosis leptorrhynchoides (assembly GCF_046630445.1). Classification (NCBI taxonomy): domain Eukaryota; kingdom Viridiplantae; phylum Streptophyta; class Magnoliopsida; order Asterales; family Asteraceae; genus Rutidosis; species Rutidosis leptorrhynchoides. Next base: position 13,513,917 of record NC_092339.1, read on the forward strand.
CCTATTGGTCATATCAAGTGGTCGGACGCAACATTGTCCTTGTTAGGAGAAACAATGAGGACCATCCTTAGGGTTTTCGATCTGGTGCGAGATCCGGTTTCCGACCACGCTATACAATCACCGCTCTCTCACGGTTTACACTCGTTTTGGTACAAGTGATCTACAAGTTAGCTTACTAAACTAGTAGGATTTTCATTCAAATAATTGAATGATAGTGCAACTTCAAAGACTATTAATAATTTAAAATGTAAACCAACATTTATTTTCTAGATTTTAAGATCATAATGCATAATGCGTATAACATGGTTTTTGGACTTTTAATCGTTTTTAAGGCTACTTGAAAATTTTAAAATTTTTATAATAAACGCCTTAATTTTAGTGAAACGAGTTCCCAATAAATTTCTATTCCCCACCCCACACTTGAGATCATGCAAGGCCCTCATTGCATGAAATCAGAAAAAGGATTAAATTTAGAGGGTAAAGCGATAGGGTGATTGTAGAAATTTTCAATTTTTTTAACCTGCAAATCGTGGAACATGTAGACGGATGCCGCTGAACTTACTGCCAGCATAAGAGCATTGTCTATTCCGCGATTATCATCATACACACATCATAATATCAAATGTCGCTGAACTTAATGCCAGTCTTTGAAGTTCAATCACGCTGCACAAATTAACAAACCACACAATTTATAATAAAAAGAACGGTGTTTTTACAACCACAACCGTTCATAAATCCACACAATTAGCCAGTTATTACAAACCAAATATTGTCTAAAATCACACCACACAAATTAAATTGCCTCAAAACAAAGTAAAAAAATGATCAAAGGCACGCAGGCCTAGTTATCAAACGGCCAAAAATAATTACCCGAACCATCTCTGTACGGGCGTCCCTGTGGATATTCCTGCTCAAATCTGTTCCGAGCATCCTGCAACGCAGCGGTATTATCATAAATCGGGTGAGGCGGAGGTGGGTTTTGAGGATCCGTGTAATATTGGGGTGTCAGACGTGTCATCCCATAGTACTGCTCGGGGTTGGAATAAAACAACTCTGAGTTATGGTTATTCCAATCAATACCATAACTCATCCATCCCTGATCGTGTACTTGAGCAATCTGGCGTTGCTCCATTCGTTGATGACTATCCCACATTTGGTTGTTGTGCGTCCTTTGTTCGTTCGGGCTCAACCTCATGTTATTAACACTACCAACCAAACTGTCCCAACTTGATTGGGACGGATGCCACGGAACCTGATCACCAACGTTAGTCTGTGCCTCCATTTCTGCCTCTTCTTCCTGCTGCTGTTCTTGCTGCACGCCACTGCCACTTGCGCCACCTGCGCCACCTGCCTCAAAAGGTACCAAATGCCCATTTCTATCTTTCATAAGAATTTCAGCATTAATATAAGAAACCTTTTTTAATGGTTTCATGACGTTCGTACACTCCTGTAATCTGCTGAAATCTATGTTAAAATGTCGAGCAAGTCGGGTGATGTACTGGCCTCCCAGAAGTGGCTTCTGTTGCTGTATCTCGGTAGCAATGGCCAGGAAATAATTACCGATCAATCCAGGAATGTCGGTATAGCAACCCCGCTTTATTTGGTCCATAATCCATAAATCCAACGTTTTCACTTTCTCGTGACCCTCAACCCTCGCATTAAAAGTGCATGAGATAAGTCTATGAAGCAGTTTATCTTCCCGGGCTGCGATTTCGTTGTACCTGTGCCTGCTTGATCTAAACTGTGCAGCCGCATTCGGCCTACAAATCCTTCGCCAATAAGAAACATCACTAAATTCATGCCGGCCAACATAATCGGAGGCCCACAAGTATTCACCTAACTGGGTATCGGTGAGTTCCTCAAAAATACCCAAAACTCGGCATAGCTCAAAACTACTTATACCCCTGTACTCACCCCCTAAACGAAATCGAAGAAAGTCATTTGACAAATAATCGCTGACATTGTTAAATCGCACAGTTGAGTAGAATTCTTTAAGCAGCACCGGATAAATTGGTTCGTTGATGCTGAAAACATGCTCCCAAGCGTGGGTGACTACTCTACCGTAGGGGATGGCGAGTAAGTTAGAAACATGGCGGCGCATACCCGCCTCTTCCAATGGGCCCCAGATAAAATACCAAGTGGCATTAATAGGCCTACGGTTTATCGTCTCAAATGTTTCTGCGTAGTCTTCGTCGTTTTGAACCTGTGTCAACCAAACTCGAGGATCATTTCGATCCTCCTCTTCTTCTTCTCCTGACGATGATGATGAATGATGTTGCTGTTGTGGTGGTTGTCGTGGTGGAGCCAAACCTGCTGTCCTTCCTCTCTTTGCCGGTCCTCCTCAGCTTGATTGTCCCTGCAAAACATTAACACCAGACCAAAAGAACATAGAAACCGTTGTGTTAATGTTAACTAAAACATAACCGAGTAGCAAGAGAACTTAATCATTCCATTTCAAGTTCATAAGTATTATGACTCATTTAAGCAAAAGCGTATGTTCACAATTTTAAACCAAAGTCAACTATAGTCAACATAAACCTGTTAATAACTTTTCAAAAAATGAAAATCACAACTTCACAATGTAGCATCAACTTATGACTCAAGGATTCAAGCATGTTGTGTTATAGGTCATAACATTTAAATTTGCATTCTAATGATATTCATCACAAATCATAACACATTTTTCGCAATTTTAATTCAAATGACCTATTATAACATCATACATTATGGCATTCCATTCCATCAATTTACTTCAACAGGCTCATACAAATGAAAATCAAGCATACCTACTTCATAAGTTCATTACAATTCAACAATATGCTAAAAAATTCAAGAACATTCAAAAATGACCCGGCCAATTTGACATCAATATCACCAACACAATTAAATACTTCACAAGATTCAATAACATCAAACACAACTCAACATCATGAACTAATCACCCTAAATTCGGATTCAAATTCCACAAACCCTAAAATCATGAACAAACCCTTAAAAGCATGTAATCTTTGCAAAATAAACACATTATGGGCAATTAAACTACTAGGGCATGTTAATCTTAACAATAATCATGCAAATCAAACACCCCACACTTATCCTTCACCAATTTATAGATATAAACATACAATTCAAGTAATTGATAAAGAAAAGTGTAAAAATGGAGTATCCATACCCTAGAAAACATGATTTGAAGTTTGAATTTGAAGAAGAAAACGCGAAATTGAGGTAGAAATTAGGGTTTTGGAGAGTGTTTCGTGTTTGGCAGAGAGAAATGGATAAAAATGTGTTTTTGTGGTTAAGAAATGGGTTGGTTAGGTATTTAAAACGTATTTTTTTTCTGAGTCAGACACGCTAGACGGCGTCCAGAAATGAGGACGGCGTCCAAGTATTTAAATTGGGACGGCGTCTAACATAATGGGACGGCGTCCAGGTCTTCATATTGGGACGGCGTCTAGAAAAAGAGGACGGTGTCCAGGAAAATGGGACGGCGTCCCATTGCACTAAAACTCACTGACCTGTTTTTCTGAGTCGCGCGTGTTTAAAGGCCAAACGTAAATCATTTTGTACCAAACTAAAATTTATCGTGCACACATTTCAAATCTATTTACAATTGTGAACCATTTTTTAACGAGTCGTTCACCAAACTCGTCCCCATTTTGATTTATGCTTTGTTCTTGAAGTTGAGGTTAACCTCATCCTCAATTTCTAGGGGACCATCAACATAGTGTTTGACCCGGTGGCCATTCACTTTAAACGTGTCACCTTTTGCGTTTCTTAACTCCACCGTTCCATATGGAAAAACCTTATTAACCACAAATGGTCCCATCCATCGGGACTTGAGTTTTCCTGGAAAAAGATTAAATCGTGAGTTAAATAACAAAACACGATCACCCTCTTTAAAATCTTTTAGATTCTTGAGACGGTTATCGTGCCAAACTTTGGTCTTTTCCTTGTAAATGAGTGAGTTTTCATAGGAATTTTGTCTCAACTCATCCAACTCATTAAGTTGGTTTAGACGAAGGTTTCCCGCTTCCGTAAGATCGAGATTACATGTCTTAAGAGCCCAATGTGATTTGTGCTCTATCTCCAAAGGGAGATGACATGCCTTCCCATAGACTAGGCGGTAAGGTGTGGTTCCAATAGGAGTTTTGTAGGCGGTTCTAAATGCCCACAAAGCATCGTCAAGCTTTGTTGACCACACCTTAGGATTTGATCCAACTGTTTTCTCAAGGATCCTTTTCAATGCCCGATTCTTGTTTTCAACTTGCCCACTTGTTTGTGGGTGATAAGATGTAGAAATTTTATGGGTTACCCCATATCGTTTCAACACCTTTTCCAATTGGGTGTTGCAAAAATGGGTACCACGGTCACTAATTAATGATTTTGGGGTACCAAATCGGGCAAAAAGCTCTTTAAGAAAAATTATAACAACTCGTGCATCGTTTGTGCGGAGAGCCTTTGCCTCCGCCCATTTTGACACGTAGTCAACTGCAACAAGTATGTATTGGTTGGAATTAGATTTTGGGAATGGTCCCATGAAATCAATGCCCCAAATGTCGAAAACCTCACAAACTTGGATTATGTTTTGAGGCATTTCGTCTTTCTGACTAATTTTTCCTGCCCTTTGGCAAGAATCGCATGATTTACATACTTGGTGGGCATCCTTGAAGATGGTAGGCCAATAAAAACCGGCCTCATAGACTTTTCTCCCCGTGACTTGGGGTCCGAAATGTCCACCAGTGGGACCAAGATGACATTGGAGAAGAATCTGATTGCATTCTTCCCCGGAGACACATCGACGGATTATCCCATCGGGACACCGTTTGAAGAGATACGGGTTTTCCCAAAAATAGTATTTTATGTCACTGAAATTTTTTTTTCGTTTCTGATGTGACATACCGGTTTCTAGGAATCCACCCGCAAGATAGTTGGCTATGTCTACAAACCATGGATCATCAATTTTCTCAATCTTCATGAGATTTTCGTCTGGAAAGTTATCTTGGATAACAGTCTCATGGAGAACCCCAAGATTCGGGTTCTCAAGTCGAGAAAGGTGATCGGCAGCTAGGTTTTCGGCCCCCTTTTTGTCTTTAATATCGATGTCAAATTCTTGCAAAAGCAAGACCCAACGTATTAACCGGGGTTTAGCATCTTGCTTAGCAAGCAAGTACTTCAATGCCGAGTGGTCTGTATAGACAACCGTCTTTGCTAGTACCAAATAGGATCGGAATTTATCAAACGAAAAGACGATTGCCAGGAGTTCCTTCTCAGTGGTAGTGTAATTAAATTGGGCTCCTTGCAATGTCTTGCTAGCATAATAAATGGGCTTGAAATGTTTTTCAATTCTTTGCCCCAAGACGGCACCAATAGCAAAGTCACTAGCGTCACACATAAGTTCGAATGGTATTGACCAATTCGGTGATATGAGAATGGGTGATTGTGTGAGCTTTGCTTTAAGTAGGTTAAAGGCGGTAAGACACTCGTCCGTAAAGACAAATGGAGCGTCTTTCTCAAGAAGTTTGTTCATGGGGGCTGCAATTTTGGAAAAATCTTTAATGAACCGCCGGTAAAAACCGGCGTGCCCCAGAAAACTTCTTACGCCTTTTACATTTGACGGTGGTGGTAATTTGGCTATGACTTCCACTTTAGCTCTATCCACCTCCAGACCTGCACAAGAAATTTTATGACCCAATACAATGCCCTCTTTTACCATAAAATGGCATTTTTCCCAGTTTAGCACAAGATTTGATTCTTCACACCTAATCAACATACGCTCAAGATTATGAAGACATGAGTCAAAAGAATCATCGAAGACTGAAAAGTCATCCATGAATACTTCCATAAAGTCTTCAATCATATCATGAAAAATAGCTACCATACACCTTTGAAAGGTAGCAGGAGCATTGCATAAGCCAAAGGGCATACGTCGATAGGAGAAAGTACCATAAGGGCATGTAAAGGTCGTTTTCTCTTGGTCCTCTGGTGCTATAGGGATTTGGAAATATCCCGAGAAACCGTCAAGAAAATAATAAAAGTTCTTTCCTGCCAACCTTTCCAACATTTGATCAATGTAAGGAAGAGGAAAATGGTCTTTTCGGGTAGCATCATTTAATTTTCTGTAATCAATACATACCCTCCAACCCGTGATAGTCCTGGTAGAAATTAATTGGTCGTCTTCATTTGTGACAACGGTCATGCCACCCTTTTTGGGCACGCATTGGACCAGACTCACCCAAGGGCTATCCGAAATTGGATAAATGAGACCTGCATCTAGGAGTTTGACAATCTCCTTTTTAACAACTTCTTGCATATTAGGGTTGAGTTGCCTTTGTCTTTGTACACATGGCTTATAGTTATCTTCCATTAATATCTTATGCGTACAATAAGAGGGACTTATACCCTTGATGTCATGAATTTTCCATGCTAGAGCCGTTTTATGGGCTTTTAACATGGAAACAAGTTTAGACTTCTCACTTACAGAGAGTTCGGATGAAATGATAACCGGAAGAGTAGAACCTTCTTGTAGGTAAGCATATTCCAAGTGTTTTGGAAGTGGCTTGAGTTCTAAAACGGGAGGTTCTTCAATCGATGTTTTACATCGGTACTCATTTCCTAAATCCAACTTTCTGTATTCTTCATCATTTGGCTCATAACCGTTAGCCATCAAGGTGGTCAACATCTCCACTTCTTCCAACATATTCTCTTCATCACCTTCCGCAAAAATGCATTCTCCCGTACCTTGCAATTCTGGAAACTCCTGCAACAACTCCAAATATGTGTCTATGGTTTGCACATAATAACATTGATCATCAGTAGACTCGGGGTATTGTAGGGCATGGTCAACGGAAAAGGTAACCTTCATATCCTCAATACTAAGGGTCAATTTCTGCCCATGAACATCTATCATAGCTCTAGCGGTATTGAGGAAAGGTCGACCTAATATAAGAGGCACACGTGTGTCCTCCTCCATGTCCAAAATTACAAAGTCAGCCGGAAATACTAGGGTACCTACTTTTACCAACATATTCTCTAAAATTCCACGAGGGAATTTAACAGAGCGGTCTGCTAGTTGAATTGCCATTCGGGTTGGTTTTAGTACCCCGGGGTTTAGCTTAACATATAATGAATAAGGCATTAAATTTATGCTAGCCCCTAAATCCGCTAATGCTTTAATGCATTCCAAATCTCCCAGGAGACATGGTATGGTAAAACTTCCAGGATCTGCTAATTTCTTTGGTATTTTGTTCATCAAAATTGCTGAACAATTAGCATTCATGGTGACGGATGAAAGTTCCTCCATTTTCTTCCGATTAGTAAGTAAGTCTTTTAAGAACTTAGCATACTTGGGCATACCTGAGATTACATCAATGAAAGGCATATTTATGTTAATTTGTTTAAACATATCTAGGAATTTTGACCTTTCGGCCTCTAGCCTTTCTTGTTGTTGTTTTCTTGGGTATGGGAGCGGTGGTTGATATGGTTTCACTACGGGTTTTTCCCGTTCTTCCATTTCAACCACTTTTTCTGGCTCCTTAACCGGTTCATCCTTTCGGTTCAACGGAACACTAAAATCAGAATTTTCGGGCATTTTTGGAGCATCGTATGCTAAACCACTCCGTGTGGTGATAACATTGGCGTGCTCATTTCGAGGGTTCTTATTTGTATCGCCCGGTAAACTACCTGGTTTTCTCTCACTAAGTAAATTAGCTAAACCACTCATTTGTTTCTACAAATTCTGAATTGAGGCTTGTTGATTTCGAAAATGGTGTTCATTTTTCTCGTTGGTTTGGTTTATATTTGTGACAAGCTGAGTTTGTGATGAAATCAACTTTTCCAACATATTCTCCAAATTTGACTTTTTTTCTTCCTGTTGGGGTTTTTGATAAAAACCCGGAGTTTGTTGTTGGAACCCACTACTTGACCCTTGTTGGTAATTAGAATTTTGACCTTGAGGGTTGTAGGGGTTGTTAAAGTTCCGGTTAAATTGAGCCCTTCCTTGAAATTGATTGTTATTTCTTTGGCTTACGAAAGCCACTTCTTCTTTTTGAGCCATTGTTAAACCGGCATCACAATCTTTTCCTAAATGAAGACCACCACAGTATTCACAACCTACTTTCATACTATGAATTTCCTTGGTGATTTTATCCATGGTTCGAGCAACACCGTCTATTTTAACACTTAGGGAACTAAGGTCATCATAGGCGCCGGCGCTTTGGACTTAAGCATTACGAGTAATTGGGCGTTCTTGATGCCACTCATGAGAATAATCTGCTAGCTTCTCGATTATTTCATAAGCCTCTTGCTCGGTTTTGTCCATAAGAGAACCACCGGCCGCTTAGTCAATTGAAATTCGGGTTGCTACATCACAACCTTTGTAAAAGATTTGGACCTTTTGAAAGGTATCCAAACCATGGTTTGGACAACCTCTTAGCATTTTGGAAAATCGATTCCATGCTTCGTACAGGGTTTCCATCGGCTTTTGACAGAATTGGGTAATTTCGTGTTGGAGTCTCGCGGACTTGGATGCTGGAAAATATTTCTTAAGAAAATTTTCCAACATACCATCCCATGTTTCTATCGTAGCCTCGGCCAATGAATCTAACCAACTTCGTGCTTCTCCTTGGAGTGTCCAAGGGAAAAGTCTTAATAATATGGCTTGGTCAGTTTCTGGTTTAAGTTTAAAAAGAAGACATATCTCTTGAAAGAGACGAATATGTTCGTTTGCATCTTCATTCGGACCACCACCAAATTGACACCTGTTATTAATCATTTGAAGAATAGGTCCTTTTATTTCAAAAGTTACCTCACCAGTAGGTGGAGTAATAGCACTACCTTGTCCGGTCCGGGTTGCTTTCATCTTTGCTGCCATTGATTGCCGTGGTACCAACGATCTTTCTCCTTCCATTTCAAAATTTGGGGGTTGAACGGGTTTACCAAAGTCTGAATATCGAGGCTTGGTCGTACTTGATTCTGAATCAAAGGTTTCTTGCTTTGATGAAGATTCAAAAATTTCAAGTACTTCTTTTGAAATCCTACCAAGCTTTCTATCAGGTTCTGTAAACGGTGTAAGTAATGGAGATTCTGAACTTCGGGTATGTGGCATATGCGACCTATAAACTGTCAATCACACAACTAACAAAAATTATTAAACATACCGATTCTATAAGTTTAAAAATCAAAGACTATTAAAAATTTAAAATAATTAAGAAACTACCTGATCGTGCAATTGAGCAATCTGTCGTTGCTCCATTCACTGCTGACTATCCCACATTCTATCGTTGTGCATCCTTTGTTCGTTCGGGCTCAACCTCATGTTATTAACACTACCAACCAAACTGTCCCAACTTGATTGGGACGGATGCCACGGAACCTGTTCACCAACATTAGTTTGTGCCTCCATTTCCGCCTCCTCTTCCTGCTGCTGCTCTTGCTGAACACCACTGCCACTTGCGCCACCTGCACCAACTGCCACAAATGGCACCAAATGCCCATTTCTATCTTTCATAATGATTTCAGCATTAATATAAAAAACCTTTTTTAATGGTTTCATTACGCTCGTGTACTCCTGTAATCTACTGAAATCAATGTTAAAATGTCGGGCAATTCGGGTGATGTAGTGGCCTCCCAGAAGTGGCTTCCGTAGCCGTGTCTCAGTCGCAATGGCAAGGAAATAATTACCGATTAGCCCAGGAATGTCGGTATAGGAACCCCGCTTGATTTGATCCATAATCCACAAATCTAGTGTTTTCACCTTCTCATTACCCTCAATCCTCGCATTAAACGTGCATGCGATGAGTCGATGAAGCAGCCTATCATCCCGGGCTGCGATTTCGTTGTACCTGTGCTTGCTTGATCTAAAATGTGCAGGCGCAATATTTGGCTTACAAATTCTGCGCCAATAAGAGGTGTCATCAAAAACATGCCGGCCAACGTAATCAGAAGCCCGCAAATATTCACCTAACTGATTATCGGTGAATTCCTCAAAAATTCCCAGAACTCTACAAAGCTGTAAACTGCTTATACCCCTATCTTGGCCCCCGAGACGAAACTGTAGAAACTCATTTGATAAATAATCGCTGACATTGTTAAACCGCATGGTAGAGTAAAATTCTTTAAGCAGCACCGGATAGATTGGTTCATTGATGCTAAAAACCTGTTCCCAAACGTGGGTGACTACTCTACCGTAAGGAATGGCGAGTAAATTAGAAACATGTCGGCGCATGCCCGCCTCTTCCAATGGCCCCCAGATAAAATACCAAGTTGCATTAATCGGCCTACGGTTTATTCTCTCAAATGTTTCCGTATAGTCTTCATCGTTCTGAACCTGTGTTAACCAAACTCGAGGATCGTTTAGATCCTCCTCCTCTTCTTCTCCGGAAGACGATGATGAATGATGTTGTTGTTGTGGTGGTGGTGGTTGTCGTGGAGGAGCCAAACCTGCTGTCCTTCCTCTTTTTGCTGGTCCTCCTCTGCTTGATTGTCCCTGCAAAACATCATACACCAAACCAAAAGAACATAGAAACCGTTGTGTTAATGTTAGCTAAAAACATAACCAAGTAGCAGGAGAACTTCATCATTCAATTCCTAGTTCAAAAGCATTATGATTCATTTAAACGAAAGTGCATGTTCACAATTTTAAACCAAAGTCAACCAAAGTCAACATGAATTCGTTAATACACCTTCAAAAAAAATTGAAAATCATAACTTCACAATGTAGCACAAACTTAGGACTCAAAGATTCAAGTATGTTGTGTCATAGGTCATAACATTTAACTTTGCATTCTAATCATATTCATCACAAATCATAATACAATTTTCACAATTTTTAGCTCAAATGACCATCTTAACATCATACATTATGGCATTCCATTCCATTAATTTGATTCAACAGGCCCTTACAAATGAAAAACAAGCATACACATTTCATAAATTCATTACAATTCAACAATATGCTTAGAAATTCACTAACATTCAAAAATGACCTGGCCAAGTTGACATCAACATCACCAACACAATCATATACTTCACAAGAATCATAAACATCATACATAAACTCAACATCATAAATTAAGCATCCCAAATTCGGATTTAATTTCTGCAAACCCTAGAATCATGAACAAACCCTTAAAAACATGTAATCTTTGCAAAATAAACACATTAAGGGCAATTAAACTACTAAGGTATGTTAATCTTAACAATAATCATGCAAATCAAACACCCCACACTTATCCTTCACCAATTTATAGATATAGACATACAATTCAAGTAATGGATAAAGAAAAGTGTAAAAATGGAGTATCCATACCAAAAAGTTCATGATTTGAAGCTTGAATTTGAAGAACGAAACGCGAAATTGAAGTAGAAATTAGGGTTTTTGGAGAGTGGTTCGGGTTAGGGCAGAGAAAAATAGAGAAGAGTGTGTTTTGTGGATAAGAAATGAGTGGGTTGGTGTTTTAAAACGTCTAATTTTTCTGAGTCAGGGGGTCAGGACGTCGTCCTGGATATCTAGACGGCGTCTAGGATAAAGAAGTGGGACGGCGTCTTGCTATTTAGGACGGCGTCTAGGTTAAAGAAGTGGGACGGCGTCTAGGTTTGTAAAACGGGACGGCGTCTTGACATTTAGGACGGCGTCCTGTTACACTAAAACCCACTGATCAGATTTTCTGAGTCGCGCGTGTTTAGAGGTCATACGTTAATCATTTTGTACCAAACTAAAATTTATCGTGCACACAATACAAACCTAATTGCAATTGTGAACCAGTTTTTTTTTTACGAGTCGTTCACCAAACTCGTCCCCATTTAAATTTAGGCGTTTTTCTTGAAGTTGAGGCTAACCTCATCCTCAATTTCTAGGGGACCATCAACATAGTGTTTGACCCGGTGGCCATTCACTTTAAAAATATCACCCTTCCCATTCTCCATTTCGACTGTACCATAAGGGTACACCTTTCTAACAACAAACGGTCCCGTCCATCGGGACTTAAGCTTTCCGGGTGATAACTTGAAACGGGAATTATAAACAAGGACACGATCGCCTTCCATGAATTCCTTTGGACGTTTCAATCTTTTGTCGTGCCATTGTTTGGTTTTTTTCTTGTAAATTAGAGAGTTGTCATAGGCTTTAAGCCTCAACTCGTCTAATTCATTTAGTTGGGTCAAACGTAACCGACCCGCTTCTTGGTAATCCAAATTGCATGCCCTTAGCGCCCAATGTGCTTTATGTTCAATCTCCAACGGGAGATGGCATGCTTTTCCGTATACCATACGGAAAGGAGTTGTTCCAATCGGTGTTTTGTAGGCCGTGCGAAAAGCCCACAATGCATCGTTTAACTTGGTTGACCACTCTTTGGGATTGGCACCAACGGTCTTTTCAAGTATGCGTTTTAATGACTGGTTGGTGTTTTCTACTTGCCCACTCGTTTGGGGATGATAAGATGTCGAAATTTTATGGATTACTCCATATCTTTTCAACACCTTTTCCAATTGCTTATTGCAAAAGTGGGTGCCCCGGTCACTTATAAGAGCTTTTGGTGTGCCGAACCTAGAGAAAAGTTCCATCAAAAAGTTTACCACTACTCGGCCATCATTTGTTGGTAGAGGTTTTGCCTCCGCCCATTTAGAAACATAATCTATGGCGACAAGTATGTAGAGGTAAGAATGAGATTTTGGAAAGGGGCCCATAAAGTCAATTCCCCAAACATCGAACACCTCGCATACTTGGATGCTTTGTTGAGGCATTTCATCCCGTTTAGTTATTTGACCGGCCCGTTGGCACGCGTCACAAGCTTTACAAACAGCGTAGGCATCTTTGAATATTGTAGGCCAATAGAAACCGGCCTCATAAACTTTCTTCCCCGTGATTTGAGGACCAAAGTGCCCACCTGTTGGACCAAGGTGACAGTCAAGCAGAATTTCGGTGCATTCCTTCCCCGAAACACACTGACGGATTATCCCATCGGGACACTGTTTAAAGAGATATGGGTGTTCCCAAAAATAGTATTTTAAGTCACTAAAGAATTTCTTTCTTTTCTGGTGTGACATACCGGTTTCTAGGAATCCACCCGCAAGATAGTTGGCAATGTCTACAAACCATGGATCATTAATTTTCTCAACTCTCATGAGATTTTCATCAGTAAAATTATCTTGGATAACGGTCTCATGTAGAACCCCAAGATTCGGGTTCTCAAGTCGAGAAAGGTGATCGGCAGCTAGGTTTTCAGCACCCTTTTTATCTTTTATATCGATGTCGAATTCTTGCAAAAGCAAGACCCAGCATATTAAACGGGGTTTAGCATCTTGCTTAGAAAGCAAGTACTTTAATGCCGAGTGGTCTGTGTAGACAACCGTCTTTGCTAGCACTAAATAGGATCGGAATTTGTCAAACGAAAAGACGATTGCAAGGAGTTCCTTCTCGGTGGTAGTGTAATTAAGTTGGGCTCCTTGCAGTGTCTTACTAGCATAGTAAATGGGCTTGAAATGTTTTTCTATTCTTTGCCCCAAGACGGCACCAATAGCAAAGTCACTGGCGTCACACATAAGTTCGAATGGTAATGACCAATTCGGCGATATGAGAATTGGTGACTGCGTGAGTTTTGCTTTAAGAAGATTAAAGGCGGTAAGACACTCGTCCGTAAAGACAAATGGAGCGTCCTTCTCAAGAAGTTTGTTCATGGGGGTTGCAATTTTGGAAAAATCTTTAATGAACCGTCGGTAAAAACCGGCGTGCCCCAGAAAACTTCTAACACCTTTCACATTCGTTGGTGGTGGTAATTTGGCTATTACTTCCACTTTGGCCCGATCCACCTCAAGACCTGCACAAGAAATTTTATGACCCAATACAATTCCCTCTTTTACCATAAAATGGCATTTTTCCCAGTTTAGTACAAGATTTGATTCTTCACACCTAATCAACATACGCTCAAGATTTTTAAGACATGAGTCAAAAGAATCACCGAAGACTGAGAAGTCATCCATGAATACTTCCATAAAATCTTCAATCATGTCATGAAAAATAGCCACCATACATCTTTGGAAGGTAGCAGGAGCATTGCATAAGCCAAAAGGCATACGCCGATAGGAGAAAGTACCATAAGGACATGTAAAGGTCGTTTTCTCTTGGTCCTCGGGTGCTATAGGGATTTGGAAATATCCCGAGAAACCGTCAAGAAAACAATAAAAATTCTTTCCCGCTAATCTTTCCAACATTTGATCAATGTAAGGAAGGGGAAAATGGTCTTTTCGGGTAGCATCATTTAATTTCCTGTAGTCAAATCATACCCTCCAACCCGTGATAGTCCTGGTAGAAATTAATTGGTCGTTTTCATTTGTGACAACGGTCATGCCACCCTTTTTGGGCACGCATTGGACCGGACTCACCCAAGGACTATCCGAAATTGGATAAATAAGACCCGCATCTAGGAGTTTTACAATCTCCTTCTTAACAACTTCTTGCATATTGGGGTTGAGTCGCCTTTGTCTTTGTACACACGGCTTATAGTTATCTTCCATTAATATCTTATGTGTACAATAAGAGGGACTTATACCCTTGATGTCATGAATTTTCCATGCTAGAGCCGTTTTATGGGCTTTTAACATGGAAACAAGCTTAGATTTCTCACTTACAGAGAGTTCGGATGAAATGATCACCGGGAGAGTAGAACCTTCGTGTAGGTAAGCATATTCCAAGTGATTTGGAAGTGGCTTTAGTTCCAAAACGGGAGGTTCTTCAATCGATGTTTTACATCGGTATTCATTCCCTAAATCCAACTTTCTGTACTCTTCATCATTTGGCTCATACCCGTTAGCCATCAAAGTGGTCAACATCTCCACTTCTTCCACCATTGTTTCATCATCACCTTCCGCAAAAATGCATTCTCCTGTACCTTTCAATTCTGGAAATTCCTGCAATAACTCCGAATACGTGTCTACGGTTTGCAAATAATAACATTGATCATCAGTAGACTCGGGGTATTGCAAGGCATGGTCAACGGAAAAGGTAACCTTCATATCCTCAATACTAAGGGTCAATTTCTGCCCATGAACATCTATCATAGCTCTAGCGGTATTGAGGAAAGGTCGACCTAATATAAGAGGCACACGTGTGTCCTCCTCCATGTCTAGAATTACAAAATCAGCCGGAAATACTAGGGTACCTACTTTTACTAACATATTCTCTAAAATTCCACGAGGGAATTTAACAGAGCGGTCTGCTAGTTGGATTGCCATTCGAGTTGGTTTCAGTTCCCCGGGGTTTAGCTTAACATATAATGAATAAGGCATTAAATTTATGCTAGCCCCTAAATCCGCTAATGCTTTAATGCATTCCAAATCTCCCAGGAGACATGGTATGGTAAAACTTCCAGGATCAGCTAGCTTTTTCGGTATTTTGTTCATCAAAATTGCTGAACAATTAGCATTCATGGTGACGGATGAAAGTTCCTCCATTTTCCTCTGATTAGTAAGTAAGTCTTTTAAAAACTTAGCATACTTGGGCATACCTGAGATTACATCAATGAAAGGCATGTTTATGTTAATTTGTTTAAACATATCTAGGAATTTTGACCTTTCGGCCTCTAGCCTCTCTTGTTGTTGTTTTCTTGGGTATGGGAGCGGTGGTTGATATGGTTTCACTACGGGTTTTTCCCGTTCTTCCTTTTCAACCACTTTTTCCGGCTCCTTAACCGGTTCATCATTTTGGTTCAATGGAACCCTGAAATCAGAATTTTCAGGCATTTTTGGAGCATCGTATGCTAGACCACTCCGTGTGGTGATAACATTTGCGTGCTCATTTCGTGGGTTTTTACTGGTATCGCCCGGTAAACTACCTGGTTTCCTCTCGCTCAGTAAATTGGCTAAACCACTCATTTGTTTTTCTAAATTTTGAATTGATGCTTGTTGGTTTCTAAATTGATGTTCGTTTTTCTCGTTGGTTTGGTTTATATTTGTGACAAGCTGAGTTTGTGATGTAATTAACTTTTCCAACATACTCTCTAAATTTGACTTTTTCTCTTCCTGTTGGGGTTTTTGGTAAAAACCCAGAGTTTGTTGTTGGAACCCACTACTTGACCCTTGTTGAAAATTGGAAGTTTGACCTTGAGGGTTGTAGGGGTTGTTAAAGTTCCTGTTAAATTGGGCTCTTCCCTGAAACTGGTTATTATTTCTTTGGCTTATGAAAGCCAATTCTTCTTTTTGAGCCATGGTTAACCCGGCATCACAATCTTTTCCTAAGTGGAGACCTCCACAGAATTCACAACCTACTTTCATACTATGGATTTCCTTGGTGATTTTGTCCATGTTTCGGACAACACCATCTATTTTTACACCTAGGGAGCTTAAGTCATCATAAGCACCGGCGCTTTGGACTTGAGCATTTCGAGTAATTGGGCGTTCTTGATGCCACTCATGAGAATAATCGGCTAGTTTCTCGATTATCTCATAGGCCTCTTGCTCGGTTTTGTCCATAAGAGAACCACCGGCCGCTTGGTCAATTGAAATTCGGGTTGCTACATCACAACCTTTGTAAAAGATTTGGACCTTTTGAAAGGTATCCAAACCATGGTTTGGACAACCTCTTAGCATTTTGGAAAATCGATTCCATGCTTCGTACAGGGTTTCCATCGGCTTTTGACAGAATTGGGTAATTTCGTGTTGGAGTCTCGCGGACTTGGATGCTGGAAAATATTTCTTAAGAAATTTTTCCAACATACCATCCCACGTTTCTATCGTAGCCTCGGCCAATGAATTTAACCAACTTCGTGCTTCCCCTTGGAGTGTCCAAGGGAAAAGTCTTAATAATATGGCCTGGTCAGTTTCTGGTTTAAGTTTAAATAGAAGACATATCTCTTGAAAGAGACGAATATGTTCGTTTGCATCTTCATTCGGACCACCACCAAATTGACACCTGTTATTAATCATTTGAAGAATAGGTCCTTTTATTTCAAAAGTTACCTCACCAGTAGGTGGAGTAATAGCACTACCTTGTCCGGTCCGGGTTGCTTTCATCTTTGCTGCCATTGATTGTCGTGGTACCAACGGTCTTTCTCCTTCCATTTCAAAATTTGGGGGTTGAACGGGTTTACCAAAGTCTGAATATCGAGGCTTGGTCGTACTTGATTCTGAATCAAAGGTTTCTTGCTTTGATGAAGATTCAAAAATTTCAAGTACTTCTTTTGAAATCCTACCAAGCTTTCTATCAGGTTCTGTAAACGGTGTAAGTAATGGAGATTCTGAACTTCGGGTATGTGGCATATGCGACCTATAAACTGTCAATCACACAACTAACAAAAATCATTAAACATACCGATTCTATAAGTTTAAAAATCAAAGATTATTAAAAATTTAAAATAATTAAGAAACTACTTAATCACAAATCAGTTAATAATTCTATTTTGACACAAAACTGTCCCCGGCAGCGGCGCCAAAAACTTGATGTGCGAAAAGTGGTATATGAATTATCGTATGGAAAATACCGGTTTTAGAGATTGCTACACACTAACGGGCAGTGTACCCGATCGTGTAGTAGTATAGTAACTGGTTTAGTTCCGTGTATCGTTCCAAGGACAGTTATATCACTCAAACTAGAATTAGAAACTATATTATGATTAACTAAGTGAATGAAAGTTAAAAGTACAAGTTTTATGTTTTGGTGGCTATTTAACGATTTAGCCAAATCAAAGAAGGTTAAATGTAAAAACAATATTTTTGTCTTTTAAGTTTATGAAATGATAATAAGTGCAAATAAAGCAAGTAAGATAGTTTTAAATTAAATCAAAGAGATGAAATGTTTATCTAGATATTTTACCCTCGGTATTGGATGTATTTTTAGATATTAAGTCCTGATTGAATAATTATGTGTGTAGTTATCTAATAGGTTCACTAAGAGTTCTCTCGGATAAACACGCAAATACAATAACAAGATCAAGGGTTCCCTTTTCACTATGCTTCTTGTATTTGTAATCAAATAACTATAAGCATGCTAATCACCTAAATCGACTCGCCAAGAGTTCTCTTTAGCAAGTACTCAAACTAGAATTACTAAGCGAGGGTTCCCTATTACTTAGACCTTTTCGTTTGTGACTAGTTGATCAACAAGATCAAAGACTTGAATAACAATTGTCTTTGCGTTCGCTCTACACAATTCATTCCTATTTTGTTTAACCGTTTTAATCTAGTTTACCCCCTTGGTTCGGTTTAGCAAGCAATCAATCTAAGACAAGTTGATTGTAAATCAATATGATACATCAACAAGAGTTCTCTTTATCAACAACATATCAATTAACTAGATACAAATGATTTTAACAACAATAAGCATGGTTCTTAATTCAAGCTTCAATCTATCACGCATAATACATTCAATCAATAAGATTACATCCAATACCTTGGTTATTAATCTAGACAAACATTATAGAAACTAGCCAACAATCATGGTAAAAGACAACAATACAATCAAATTATTAACTGAAATCATTGCTGAGAACAAGTAAATAACCTACAAGAACAAGAGTTCTTGGATGAAGAAGGTTCTGATGGATGATGCCTTGATGTTGAGCCTCTTCAAAGAGGTTGGAGTTCTCCAATTTGCTCCTGAAAATCGCCTCTAAACTCTCTGGTTCGTATTCTGATTAAACAGTCTCTAAAAAAACTGAAGTTTTAAAGTGGAGAGAGTAGGTAAAAAGCCAAAAAGTCGGCTACACCTACTACGGGACGTCGTCCGAAAATTCAGGACGGCGTCCCACTAAACAGAGCTAGACGGCGTCCCAAAATTCAGGACGGCGTCCCACTTTAACAGAGCTAGACGGTGTCCCGACAAACCTAGACGGCGTCCCAGAACAAAGGGCAGGACGTCGTCCCACCTTCCAGGACGGCGTCCTGTCGTGCCAATTTTGACTGTTACGTTTTCTTTTCAATATTACTTCATTTGGACGAAACCTAACACCTTGGAAGCTTTGTTTTATCATTTTAGAGTGCTATCTTGACCCTAACTCGTATCGGGATCAACCAATGTCATAAATCATCAAAATTCTTTGTAAATCATTCTTCCGATACAAATTTGTACATCTTGGCCTATAGCTTGTAGAATACCTTCATCATCTTCGATTCTAGAGCGTTTTTAATGATATTGCGATAGATATATATGATGTTATTGAGCAATATCAAAGCTCAAGATAGAACTTAGAGTGTTACGAACCCAAGGATTTGATATTACCACGTACGAAAGACGATTCACAGAATTGTGCCTATTGTGTCCGGGAGCATTCGAAGATGAGGAAGAGAAGATCGACGCGTTTGTGAAAGGATTACCGGAAAGAATCCAAGAAGATATAAGTTCACACGAGCCCGCCTCCATACAACAGGCATGTAGAATGGCTCACAAACTAGTGAACCAGATTGAAGAAAGAATTAAAGAACAGACTGCTGAAGAGGCCAATGTGAAGCAAGTCAAAAGAAAGTGGGAGGAAAATGGTGATAAGAATCACCAATACAACAACAACAGCAATTACAACAATAATCGCAACAATTATCCCAACAATCGCAACATCAATCGCAACTACAACAAACGGCCCAACAACAACAACAACAACAACAACAACAACAACAACAACAACAACAACAACAACAGCAACTACAACAATCATCCCAACAACAATAATAACCGCAACAACAACAACAACAACAATCAGAAGCAGCTATGCCAAAGGTGTGAAAAGTATCACTCGGGGTTCTGCACCAAATTTTGCAACAAGTGTAAAACAAATGGTCATAGCGCGGCGAAGTGTGAGGTCTACGGACCAGGGGTTAATAGAACGAAAGGAACAAATGGTGTCGGAACGAGTAATGGCGGAGCAAGTAGTGTCGGAGCAAGTTATGCAAATGTAGTTTGTTATAAATGTGGAAAACCGGGCCACATTATTAGAAATTGCCCGAACCAGGAGAACACGAATGGACAAGGCCGCGGAAGAGTTTTCAATATTAATGCGGCAGAGGCACAGGAAGACCCGGAGCTTGTTACGGGTACGTTTCTTATTGACAATAAATCTGCTTACGTTTTATTTGATTCGGGTGCGGATAGAAGCTATATGAGTAGAGATTTTTGTGCTAAATTAAGTTGTCCATTGATGCCTTTGGATAGTAAATTTTTACTCGAATTAGCAAATGGTAAATTAATTTCAGCAGATAATATATGTCGGAATCGAGAAATTAAACTGGTTAGCGAAACATTTAAGATTGATTTGATACCAGTAGAGTTAGGGAGTTTTGATGTGATAATCGGTATGGACTGGTTGAAAGAAGTGAAAGCAGAGATCGTTTGTTACAAAAATGCAATTCGCATTATACGAGAAAAAGCAAAACCCTTAATGGTGTACGGAGAAAAGGGCAACACGAAGCTACATCTTATTAGTAATTTGAAGGCACAAAAACTAATAAGAAAAGGTTGCTATGCTATTCTAGCACACGTTGAGAAAGTACAAACTGAAGAAAAGAGCATCAATGATGTTCCCGTTGCAAAAGAATTTCCCGATGTATTTCCGAAAGAATTACTGGGATTACCCACACATCGATCTGTTGAATTTCAAATAGATCTTGTACCAGGAGCTACACCAATAGCTCGTGCTCCTTACAGACTCGCACCCAGCGAGATGAAAGAACTGCAAAGCCAATTACAAGAACTTTTAGAGCGTGGTTTCATTCGACCAAGCACATCACCGTGGGGAGCTCCTGTTTTGTTTGTCAAGAAGAAAGATGGTACATTCAGGTTGTGTATCGACTACCGAGAATTGAACAAACTTACCATCAAGAACCGCTACCCACTACCGAGAATCGACGACTTATTTGATCAACTACAAGGCTCGTCTGTTTATTCAAAGATTGACTTACGTTCCAGGTATCATCAAATGCGGGTGAAAGAAGATGATATTCCAAAGACTGCTTTCAGAACACGTTACGGTCATTACGAGTTTATGGTCATGCCGTTTGGTTTAACTAATGCACCAGCTGTGTTCATGGACCTTATGAACCGAGTGTGTGGACCATACCTTGACAAGTTTGTCATTGTTTTCATTGATGACATACTTATTTACTCAAAGAATGACCAAGAACACGGTGAACATTTGAGAAAGGTGTTAGAAGTATTGAGGAAGGAAGAATTGTACGCTAAGTTTTCAAAGTGTGCATTTTGGTTGGAAGAAGTTCAATTCCTCGGTCACATAGTGAACAAAGAAGGTAAGGTGGATCCGGCAAAGATAGAAACTGTTGAAAAGTGGGAAACCCCGAAAACTCCAAAACACATACGCCAATTTTTAGGACTAGCTGGTTACTACAGAAGGTTCATCCAAGACTTTTCCAGAATAGCAAAACCCTTGACTGCGTTAACTCATAAAGGGAAGAAATTTGAATGGAATGATGAACAAGAGAAAGCGTTTCAGTTATTGAAGAAAAAGCTAACTACGGCACCTATATTGTCATTGCCTGAAGGGAATGATGATTTTGTGATTTATTGTGACACATCAAAGCAAGGTCTCGGTTGTGTATTAATGCAACGAACGAAGGTGATTGCTTATGCGTCTAGACAATTGAAGATTCACGAACAAAATTATACGACGCATGATTTGGAATTAGGCGCGGTTGTTTTTGCATTAAAGACTTGGAGGCACTACTTATATGGGGTCAAAAGTATTATATATACCGACCACAAAAGTCTTCAACACATATTTAATCAGAAACAACTGAATATGAGGCAGCGTAGGTGGATTGAATTATTGAATGATTACGACTTTGAGATTCGTTACCACCCGGGGAAGGCAAATGTGGTAGCCGATGCCTTGAGCAGGAAGGACAGAGAACCCATTCGAGTAAAATCTATGAATATAATGATTCATAATAACCTTACTATTCAAATAAAGGAGGCGCAACAAGGAGTTTTAAAAGAGGGAAATTTAAAGGATGAAATACCCAAAGGATCGGAGAAGCATCTTAATATTCGGGAAGACGGAACCCGGTATAGGGCTGAAAGGATTTGGGTACCAAAATTTGGAGATAGGAGAGAAATGGTACTTAGAGAAGCTCATAAAACCAGATACTCAATACATCCTGGAACGGGGAAGATGTACAAGGATCTCAAGAAACATTTTTGGTGGCCAGGTATGAAAGCCGATGTTGCTAAATACGTAGGAGAATGTTTGACGTGTTCTAAGGTCAAAGCTGAGCATCAGAAACCATCAGGTCTACTTCAACAACCCGAAATCCCGGAATGGAAATGGGAAAACATTACCATGGATTTCATCACTAAATTGCCAAGGACTGCAAGTGGTTTTGATACTATTTGGGTAATAGTTGATCGTCTCACCAAATCAGCACACTTTCTGCCAATAAGAGAAGATGACAAGATGGAGAAGTTAGCACGACTGTATTTGAAGGAAGTCGTCTCCAGACATGGAATACCAATCTCTATTATCTCTGATAGGGATGGTAGATTTATTTCAAGATTCTGGCAGACATTACAGCAAGCATTAGGAACTCGTCTAGACATGAGTACTGCCTATCATCCACAAACTGATGGGCAGAGCAAAAGGACGATACAAACGCTTGAAGACATGCTACGAGCATGTGTTATTGATTTCGGAAACAGTTGGGATCGACATCTACCGTTAGCAGAATTTTCCTACAACAACAGCTACCATTCAAGCATTGAGATGGCGCCGTTTGAAGCACTTTATGGTAGAAAGTGCAGGTCTCTGATTTGTTGGAGTGAAGTGGGGGATAGACAGATTACGGGTCCGGAGATTATACAAGAAACTACCGAGAAGATCATCCAAATTCAACAACGGTTGAAAACCGCCCAAAGTTGACAAAAGAGCTACGCTGACATTAAAAGAAAAGATATAGAATTTGAAATTGGAGAGATGGTCATGCTTAAAGTTGCACCTTGGAAAGGCGTTGTTCGATTTGGTAAACGAGGGAAATTAAATCCAAGGTATATTGTACCATTCAAGATTATTGATCGTGTCGGACAAGTAGCTTACCGACTTGAGTTACCTCAACAACTCGCGGCTGTACATAACACTTTCCACGTCTCGAATTTGAAGAAATGTTTTGCTAAAGAAGATCTCACTATTCTGTTAGATGAAATCCAAATCAACGAAAAACTTCAATTCATCGAAGAACCCGTCGAAATAATGGATCGTGAGGTTAAAAGACTTAAGCAAAACAAGATACCAATTGTTAAGGTTCGATGGAATGCTCGTAGAGGACCCGAGTTCACCTGGGAGCGTGAAGATCAGATGAAGAAGAAATACCCGCATCTATTTCCAGAAGATTCGTCAACACCTTCAACAGCTTAAAATTTCGGGACGAAATTTATTTAACGGGTAGGTACTGTAGTGACCCGAACTTTTCCATGTTTATATATATTAATTGAGATTGATATTTACATGATTAAATGTTTCCAACATGTTAAGCAATCAAACTTGTTAAGACTTGATTAATTGAAATATGTTTCATATAGACAATTGACCACCCAAGTTGACCGGCGATTCACGAACGTTAAAACTTGTAAAAACGACATGACGATATATATATGGATATACATATGGTTAAAATGAGATTATGATAAGTAAGTATCTCCATAAGTATATTAACAATGAGTTATATACATATAAACAAGACTACTAACTTAAGGATTTCGAAACGAGACATATATGTAACGATTATCGTTGTAACGACATTTAAATGTATATATATCATATTAAGATATATTAATATATCATAATGTCATGATAATATAATAATTTAACATCTCATTAGATATAATAAACAATGGGTTAACAACATTAATTGAGATCGTTAACTTAAAGGTTTCAAAACAACACTTACATGTAACGACTAACGATGACTTAACGACTCAGTTAAAATGTATATACATGTAGTGTTTTAATATGTATTTATACACTTTTGAAAGACTTCAATACACTTATCAAAATACTTCTACTTAACAAAAATGCTTACAATTACATCCTCGTTCAGTTTCATCAACAATTCTACTCGTATGCACCCGTATTCGTACTCGTACAATACACAGCTTTTAGATGTATGTACTATTGGTATATACACTCCAATGATCAGCTCTTAGCAGCCCATGTGAGTCACCTAACATATTTGGGAACCATCATTTGGCAACTAGCATGAAATATCTCATAAAATTACAAAAATATGAGTAATCATTCATGACTTATTTACATGAAAACAAAATTACATATCCTTTATATCTAATCCATACACCAACGACCAAAAACACCTACAAACACTTTCATTCTTCAATTTTCTTCATCTAATTAATCTCTCTCAAGTTCTATCTTCAAGTTCTAAGTGTTCTTCATAAATTCTACAAGTTCTAGTTACATAAAATCAAGAATACTTTCAAGTTTGCTAGCTCACTTCCAATCTTGTAAGGTGATCATCCAACCTCAAGAAATCTTTGTTCCTTACAGTAGGTTATCATTCTAATACAAGGTAATAATCATATTCAAACTTTGGTTCAATTTCTATAACTATAACAATCTTATTTCAAGTGATGATCTTACTTGAACTTGTTTTCGTGTCATGATTCTGCTTCAAGAACTTCGAGCCATCCAAGGATCCGTTGAAGCTAGATCCATTTTTCTCTTTTCCAGTAGGTTTATCCAAGGAACTTAAGGTAGTAATGATGTTCATAACATCATTCGATTCATATATATAAAGTTATCTTATTCGAAGGTTTAAACTTGTAATCACTAGAACATAGTTTAGTTAATTCTAAACTTGTTCGCAAACAAAAGTTAATCCTTCTAACTTGACTTTTAAAATAAACTAAACACATGTTCTATATCTATATGATATGCTAACGTAATGATTGAAAACCTGGAAACACGAAAAACACCGTAAAACCGGATTTACGCCGTCGTAGTAACACCGCGGGCTGTTTTGGGTTAGTTAATTAAAAACTATGATAAACTTTGATTTAAAAGTTGTTATTCTGAGAAAATGATTTTTATTATGAACATGAAACTATATCCAAAAATTATGGTTAAACTCAAAGTGGAAGTATGTTTTCTAAAATGGTCATCTAGACGTCGTTCTTTCGACTGAAATGACTACCTTTACAAAAATGACTTGTAACTTATTTTCCGACTATAAACCTATACTTTTTATGTTTAGATTCATAAAATAGAGTTCAATATGAAACCATAGCAATTTGATTCACTCAAAACGGATTTAAAATGAAGAAGTTATGGGTAAAACAAGATTGGATAATTTTTCTCATTTTAGCTACGTGAAAATTGATAACAAATCTATTCCAACCATAACTTAATCAACTTGTATTGTATATTATGTAATCTTGAGATACCATAGACACGTATACAATGTTTCGACCTATCATTTCGACACATCTATATATATTTCGGAACAACCATAGACACTCTATATGTGAATGTTGGAGTTAGCTATACAGGGTTGAGGTTGATTCCAAAATATATATAGTTTGAGTTGTGATCAATACTGAGATACGTATACACTGGGTCGTGGATTGATTCAAGATAATATTTATCGATTTATTTCTGTACATCTAACTGTGGACAACTAGTTGTAGGTTACTAACGAGGACAGCTGACTTAATAAACTTAAAACATCAAAATATATTAAAAGTGTTGTAAATATATTTTGAACATACTTTGATATATATGTATATATTGTTATAGGTTCGTGAATCAGCCAGTGGCCAAGTCTTACTTCCCGACGAAGTAAAAATCTGTGAAAGTGAGTTATAGTCCCACTTTTAAAATCTAATATTTTTGGGATGAGAATACATGCAGGTTTTATAAATGATTTACAAAATAGACACAAGTACGTGAAACTACATTCTATGGTTGAATTATCGAAATCGAATATGCCCCTTTTTATTAAGTCTGATAATCTAAGAATTAGGGAACAGACACCCTAATTGACGCGAATCCTAAAGATAGATCTATTGGGCCTAACAAACCCCATCCAAAGTACCGGATGCTTTAGTACTTCGAAATTTATATCATATCCGAAGGGTGTCCCGGAATGATGGGGATATTCTTATATATGCATCTTGTTAATGTCGGTTACCAGGTGTTCACCATATGAATGATTTTTATCTCTATGTATGGGATGTGTATTGAAATATGAAATCTTGTGGTCTATTGTTACGATTTGATATATATAGGTTAAACCTATAACTCACCAACATTTTTGTTGACGTTTAAAGCATGTTTATTCTCAGGTGAATATTAAGAGCTTCCGCTGTTGCATACTAAAATAAGGACAAGATTTGGAGTCCATGTTTGTATGATATTGTGTAAAAACTGCATTCAAGAAACTGATTTCGATGTAACATATTTGTATTGTAAACCATTATGTAATGATCGTGTGTAAACAGGATATTTTAGATTATCATTATTTGATAATCTACGTAAAGCTTTTTAAACCTTTATTTATGAAATAAAGGTTATGGTTTGTTTTAAAAATGAATGCAGTCTTTGAAAAGCGTCTCATATAGAGGTCAAAACCTCGCAACGAAATCAATTAATATGGAACGTTTTTAATCAATAAGAACGGGACATTTCATGTTAGGCCCAATAGATCTATCTTTAGGATTCGCGTCAATTAGGGTGTCTGTTCCCTAATTCTTAGATTACCAGACTTTAATAAAAAGGGGCATATTCGATTTCGATAATTTAACCATAGAATGTAGTTTCAATTACTTGTGTCTATTTTGTCAAACATTTATAAAAGCGCATGTATTCTCAGTCCCAAAAATATAAAGGGTAAAAAGGCAAATGAAACTCACCATACTGTATTTCGTAGTAAAAATACATATAACGTCATTGAACAAGTGCAAGGTTAGCCTCGGATTCACGAACCTAAATTAATTATATATATTTATGTGTTGGTCAATATTTGTCTAACAAATTAGGTCAAGTCATAGTGTACCACAATCCTAATGCTCGAGACTAATATGCAAAAGTCAACAAAAGTAAATTTGACTCAAAATAATTTCCAAAAATCTATACATGATTAATATATAGTTTAAATATCGTTGTTTTATATTTTTAAATATTTTTAAAAGATTTATTAGAGTAAATAATATAATTTATTTATTAATAAATAAAATTTTATATTAAATTTATATAATAAAATATACTTTTATATATATTAAGTAATAAAATTTATAGGGTTCATTTAATATCATAAAGATAATATGATAGGTATTATTAAAGTAAGTTATTACACGTAGTAAAATATGTTTGTATCACATATTTATTTGATAAAATAATATCTATAATGATAGTAAGTAAAAGTTGTATTATTTTGTAAAAATAATAATTATTATAAAAATATCAATATTTATAATTACTAAGATGACATTAGATAAAACGATAATTCTAATTATGATAACTTTAATATTTACGATAATTTTTAATATTACCTTTAAAATAATAATTCTATTTAAAATAATAATAATAATGATATTTTATAGTAACAATGACATTTCTATTAAAATGATAATTTTTGTTAAAATGATAGTTTTAATACTAACGATACTTTTAATAATAATAGTAATGATAAAAATAATAAGAACGATAATTTTATCTAAATCAATATCTTATAATATTTTAATTTCATCATGATACTCTTACCCATTATTTCCTAATCGTTTCGTTTAATAGCTTTTAATCATCTTTTATATCGTGTTCATAATAATGATAATAATAGTAATCAAAATAATTAGGTGTTACAAATATTTGTTTTAATTACACTAATATTAATAATGATAGTTACTATAACATTATTAACGATAATACTAATAATTATCTTAATGATAATATAGTAATAATAATAATAACAATAACAATAACAATAACCATTTTTAAATAATGATATATATTAATAATGACAATAATAATAATACCAATAATAATAATAATAATAATAATTGGAGAATAATAATAATACTAATTATAACTTTAACGATAATAACGATAGTAATAATAAAAAAAATAACAATTTTTAATGATAAATCTCTTTTATTGATAAAGATAATAATAATGATAATAATAAGATAAAACTAGAACGACGATAAAAACGACGATAACAATAATCATTTTTAATAAAAATATCGAAAATTCAATTGATTATAACTTCTAATCCGTTCATCGAAACCATTCGATATCTAAAGGAAAAGTTCTTAATTTTTCGCTAGCTTTCCAAGGACATGCATATCTTATACCTTATCTCAACCGCAAGTGTAACTAATTCAACATTCAACCTAACCTGTCTAAGGGCAATATCAAAAGTACAAGCATGCATAATCCTAAATACTCGAGCACTAGTCAGGGATACACTATTAGTATGTAAAAGTTAAATTATGAGTACTCACGTATCAATATTGAGATTCAATATTGCAGGAAAGGTACGTAGACGCAACGGAAATGATAAACACTATATTGACCTCACGAGCATACCCATGAACCATACTCAATCACCTCCATAGCTATAACCCATAATTTCCTTAATCCTATCCCACTCGAAAAACAATTTCGAAATCACTCGGACAGCACTCCGTCGTAATATTTTATGTATACTAATAATATCTTGAAATAATACGGAGTAAATATATATATGTAAATCGATTGAGAGAGTTTAGAGAAAAATATTTTCAAGTTTCTATGAAATAATGAAACCTATTGAATTCTATTTATAATAAATTTTTGAATTATTAAAGTGAATTATTAAAGTATGAATTATTAAAGTGAATTATTAAAGTATGAATTATTAAAGTGAATTATTAAAGTATGAATTATTAAAGTAAATTATTAAAGTATGAATTATTAAAGTGAATTATTAAAGTATGAATTATTAAAGTGAATTATTAAAGTTAAAGTAAAGTAAAAATAAAATAAAGGTAAAGTTTAAGTATAGTAAAAGTATAAAACTATGTACGTATAATACGCGTATAAATATATATAATATTAATTTAAATCGTTATATATATAAAATAAAATATAAATATCGTTATCTTTATCATACTAGTTAAGTAATGAGTTGTCAAAAGTGGTTCTAGATATTTATAAAAGTTATATACGTTTTAATAATAAAGTTCTTTTTAAACTGAAAATGTTTTTGTACGTTTTAAACTAAATAGATCAATCGAGTCTTTATGAGATTCAATCTTCCACTATCCTTTGTCTAGTTCTCAATGATTGACAATTTGTTCTTATTTATAAATCACTTTACCATTTTCCGAATATTGTTAAAATGGAAAGATTTCTCAAATCAACGTGGGCCTTTCAACAGAGACTTGTAATCATAATTCAATATATCTGATAATTCAATCATTTGATCTTATCTTCTAATTCCATTGATAAACATTTTGAAACAGATACAATCATATAAAGTATTTAATCTAATATTTTGTTTACGTTTCAAGTTATAATATATATACACATATACATATATAATCATATTCGTTTAATGGTTCGTGAATCGTTGGAACTTGGTCGAGGTTGAATGAATGTATGAACATAGTTTAAAATTCTTGAAATTTAACTTAACAAATATTGCTTATCGTGTCGGAAACATATAAAGATTAAAGTTTAAATTTGGTTGGAAATTTCCGGGTTGTCACAGTACCTACCCGTTAAAGAAATTTCGTCCCGAAATTTGAGTGGAAAGGTCGTGAATGATAATAAGTATGTTTTCATGATGCATACGGGCTAAAAATTAGAGTTTTATCATCAGTGAATAATTTGGATAAACAATCCATTTATATGAAGAGTACGAATGAAGCTAACATAGAAGAGTGAAATGAGTAAGTGTAGATTCATCTTATCATTTGACGTAGATATGATTGATTCCCAGATTTCAAGGGATTTGAAGAAAATCTTCTTAATAAGATTTGACTCTCCGGTAATCAAGGGAATTAGGATCCGCTTTAAATGCGATCGTCCATTTTAATTGTTCTGTCGGAGATTTTCTTATAAATTCACCTCCTTCGTTTCCTTACAACTCACACCTTCTGTTGATGCATTTTATGCAAGTTCCTAGACATCTACCCACGTCCATTGCAGGTACAACAGTTTACAGGCCACCATGATTGCTCGTTATTATCCTATACGTGTTTGTATGTGGTTACAGGAACTGCAGGAACGAGATTTAGATATATGACTATGTTAGACTTAGTTAGACGTACTAGTGAAGCCTCACTAGTACAGCTGACAGGCTCATATGCACGGTTGATGCTGAGCTAAGTCACAATTACAACCTAAATGAGAAGACACGAGTGAGTGATCACCCGTACGGCTGATGAAGCCAACTCGTACGTGTGATGAATGAATCGTATGGGTGAGTCAACATCAGGGGTATATAAAGTCTTATGTTCTTCATTTTAGGTTAAGCCTCTCATTTGTTACACACACTCAGATCTAGTGAGCTCCTCCAATTTTCTCTCAGTCCAAATCACCCAGGTGGTGAATAATAGCTCTAGGTGTTGATCTAATCACACTTGATTTAGTTGTGGTTTGACTAAATTAATCAAAAAAAAATTAACCTATTAACTAGAGGGTTTTATTCACTTATTCCGCCATTGTGTGAGTTAAATCTGTTGATTTCTAAGTTCCTAGTCATGTTTCATCACCTTCTATTCTTTCCCCCTCAACTCATATTTTAAAGTATTCATCAATATGCTCCATCCAGTTCTGATTCTCGATATACTTCTAACTTTCATATCGGTCATTCTTCTTTTTCATCTACCGCCGGAAGAATCTATTTACTTCTACTATACTCTTGGGTTTATAGTGTTTCTAGTTCTCCCGTGTCTTTATATTGCTATATGCATCGATATATATGGTTTATAATTTCTGATTTATCGTTGGGCTTTATATGTTCCCTTATATTTCAAAGTCTCTGCTTCTGTCTTCTATAATCATTATCATTAACAGTTAATGCTCTCTTTTATTTGCTGCAATTTATACCCCAATTTTTATTTCGGAGTTTTGTCCTTTTGTTTCTTCTTCTTGCGATTAAGCACCGCTTGTAATGGTCCAGAATTCACAGATATGAATTTCAGAATGAACATTGTTAATGTTCTAGGAAGGAAATTGTGATGGCACGATCTTGACTTGTCAAATTACTAGAATACCTTAGAAAAGGCCGAATCATCAAGAAATATTTTCTTGATATTTTAGAGGTTAAATAGAATACAAGAGTCGTATAACATGGCACATGATGATATTATGATCTGTGAATCATCACGTTCCATTTAGAACTCAGCATGACTTACTGTAATATAATCATGTTGATCAAGTTTCATTATATTATACTAATTCATGCTTCAGTTCCCAACACTACTTCAAAATATTCCTATTTTAAACTTGAATGTTTCAGAATTTAGAAACTAAAATAGTTTCTTTTATGATGTAATACAGATAGTGCGAAGAGGTAAATGATTTCAAATAAGAAAAATTAAGAAAATATCTTCAGAAATATGGAGGATATTTATAATGAAAGATATGATGATATTTTAGAATTTCTAATATCAGAGGATGATGAAGAATATTGTCCGCAGGGGTTTAGAGTCAGGAGCAAGGTATTCGTTAATGACTTCAGCAGGTACTGAATCATTTGGATCCTTTGAAGTCAGGTTCAGTCTTTGTAATTTGTCCAAAGCCTCCTTCCTACTTTGCTCAATCCGTTTTCCAGTTCCAAAACTTCTCTTTTTCTTCGCTTTGCCAGCACACTTCATCATTATCATTCAGCTTTTACCGTTTAAAGTCGTTTTTAGTTTTTGCTGCTTCATCAGCATTTTTTTCCATTTTCGGAGAACCAATTCTTAGTTCGGAGTGTTTTTCAGAAACTTCACATTCAAATTAAGTCCAGAAGATAGACGTTATATATACACATATAACTGTTGGCGTAGACATGCTGCGAGATTTCAAAATACTGATTGCTAATTCCCAATGATTCGTATGGCAATTCTCATTACAAGATGCGAATGAGTAAATGATGGAGTTTCAATAAATAATTATAATGACTTTTTGGAGAGGCTAAAGTCAAAGGGTAATGAAGTTGTTGGTACATCTGCTAATAATGTGGTGGAATGTAAAAGATTCCCTGGTAATGATGGTGTATATCTCAAGGTTATAATAAGGTTAGTCTGACTGAAAAGTCGAAGTTGACTTGCTGGAGCTGTGACAAAACTGGCTACTTTGAATAGGAGTCGCAAAGTTATTTTTGCTAATAAATGCCAAAGAATCTGACGCGGATACGTTGTTTAAACTTTTACTTTGGTTTCAAGAGTTTTTCGGGTACATAACTATGGGTAACATGTGGTTGGATCATCATCTCGATTGCTCATCATTCGAAGTGTCTTCAGAAATTTTCGAAGGGTTTGAACACAGATTGTATTCGTTAACATACATTTGATGTTTTAACACAGTTTTGAAGTCAAAATATAGCTTGTGAAAGATGTAAGGATCTAAGAGTAATGATTTTGGTCATATCTCGAGTTGAATTTTGAGATTTCAAAATCAGAATATGTAATTAAATTTTGAATGAGTATGGTTGTTTTGATTTGTATAAAAGAATGTATATTGTTGTGAAAGTAGGGTGTATAATGGATAATTTGCTGAATCAGATTCGAAGAATGTAATATATTATTTGTGAATTTATATATCTCTCGAGTATTACCTACCCGTTAAAAAAAAAAATTTTACAATTAATATTTTGTACAAAGGATTTTTATTACAGTCTTTATGAAAATATATATATATATATATATATGTATATTTTCTTCAGATGTAACATAAATTTAATGAGTTAATGTTAAATTAAACTTATTTGATTTACGGTTGAAACTAGAATTTAATAATCCCTAAAGGCTTTAAAAAGTACATAACTTTTACGCAGTATTTCTTTAATGACATTGAAATTATGAATCAATACTTCGTTATTTGTTGATGTATAATGTTCGGTTCGTGGAATTCTTGTGAATTTCGCAAAGTACGAATGATGTTATCTGAAAAGTTTCGGGTACAT
Source organism: Rutidosis leptorrhynchoides (assembly GCF_046630445.1). Lineage (NCBI taxonomy): Eukaryota > Viridiplantae > Streptophyta > Magnoliopsida > Asterales > Asteraceae > Rutidosis > Rutidosis leptorrhynchoides. Next base: position 13,547,007 of record NC_092339.1, read on the forward strand.
CGATGATGAAAGTGTAAAATAAAATATATACTTGATTTATTATGAATTGGAATTTGTTGAATTACGACAGAGATTGTAGTTAACGCTGGTTAAGTTGAGGCCGAAGGACGTACATTATTGCATATTTGTAATATGAATTAACCGAGTAGTTAAGATTCACACACAATAGTTTAGCACGGAAAGATTTATTTCAAAATATATATATATATATATATATAATATACATATAATTTCTTGAGAGGGAATGAGTTAATTCTTCATAACTCGTTGATACAATATACACGTTATTGATTCGTAATGATGTCCACAGTGATTCTTGAACTGACGGAGTTTGTGATGTTATCGGTGTTGTTGATTCGGATGTTGACTGTACTGACGATGCTGGTAACTCTGACGGTACTGCTGATGCTGTTGGTAAAGCAAGTTTAGCTTGTTAATCACACACCATTTTTGTCAGGGTTTCTACTCTTCCTTCTATCATTTTTGGTTCGCTTAACTGATTTATGGTTAGGGTTAGATTAGATAATCTCTAAGACTTTAGAGATTACATAATCACCGCAGAATGTTTCTCCAATGAAGTTATGAATTAATATTTCGTCAGTTATTGTTGTTGGTACTCCTTGGTATCTATGGTGTGTATGACGTTGATGCTCGTGGGACAGATTGTGAAGTTGAGGTTTACGACGCGGTTGCGGTTGGAGGTGGTAATGGTACTATTGGCGTTGATGATGGTGGTACTGGTTATGCTGCTGATGCTGCTGCTGGTGTTTGTAATCTCTGCACCATATTCTCCAAAGCCACTACCCGAGCGCGAAGCTCGTTGACTTCTTCTATTACACCGGGGTGATTGTCGGTTCGGACGAGCGGATAAATAAAATTTAAAATTTGATGTAATATATAATCATGACGAGATACTCTGGAAATGAGCGAGAACATGGTGTTTCGGACAGATTCGCCGGTAAGTGCATCAGGTTCTTCGTCAAGAGGGCAATGTGGTGGATGGAAGGGGATCACCTTCTTCTTGTCTCCAATGATTGAGGAGGCTACGAACCCATCCGCAATTCATCCAGAATAGGTGATGACTGATTGGTTGATCTATTCCGGTCACACTGCTTTCGGAGCTTGAATGGGATTCCATTTCGGAATCTGAGTGACTTAAACTGATGACGAATTCCATTTCGTACGATTGGATAAAGGATTTTTTTTTTTTGATATGAAATGATTTTGGCTAACGGATGGTATTCTAATTACATAGAATATATATATATATATATATATATATATATATATATATATATATATATATATATATATATATATATAGGCCAAAAGATTTCGTAGATTACGGAGGACTTTGCGGGATATGTCAGGCAAAGTTTAAAGTAACAGATACGATAAGATATGATTTAGCAGATATGCTAGGATATGAATTTTTGTCTATACACTATTCATGCAATCAATGCAGCAAGACGTGTCTTAGACTAAAAATGATAAGCAGGTAATTTCCTGAGGATGATAAGTAATTAATTTTCGACACAAAATGATAAGCAAAACTTTTGACATGCAGACACGGTCGAAGTCCAGACTCACTAATGCATCTTATCGACTTATCAGTTAGACACACTAATGCAGACCTGGTTCGCTAAGACCACCGCTCTGATACCAACTGAAAGGACCCGTTCATATACATTATAAACGATTCACAATAGTTGATTACATTGCGAGGTATTTGACCTCTATATGATACATTTTACAAACATTGCATTCGTTTTTAAAAGACAATCTTTCTTTACATCGAAAATTGACAGGCATGCATACCATTTCATAATATCCACTATCCAACTATAAATTGATTTAATAATAATCTTTGATGAACTCAATGACTCGAATGCAACGTTCTTCGAAATATGCTATGAAAGACTCCAAGTAATATCTTTAAAATGAGCAAATGCACAACGGAAGATTTCTTTAAGCAAATGCACAGCGGAAGATTTCTTTAACACCTGAGAATAAACATGCTTTAAAGTGTCAACCAAAAGGTTGGTGAGTTCATTAGTTTATCATAATCATTTATTTCCATCATTTTAATAGACCACAAGAATTTCATTTCCAGTTCTCATAAATATACGTCCCATGCATAGAGACAAAAATAATCATTCATATGGTGAACACCTGGTAACCGACATTAACTAGATACATATAAGAATATCCCCTATCATTCCGGGATCCTCCTTCGGACATGATATAAATTTCGAAGTACTAAAGCATCCGGTACTTTGGATGGGGTTTGTTAGGCCCAATAGATCTATCTTTAGGATTCGCGTCAATTAGGGTGTCTGTTCCCTAATTCTTAGATTACCATACTTTAATAAAAAGGGGCATATTCGATTTCGATAATTCAACCATAGAATGTAGTTTCAATTACTTGTGTCTATTTCGTCAAACATTTATAAAAGCGCATGTATTCTCAGTCCCAAAAATATAAAGGGTAAAAAGGCAAATGAAACTCACCATACTGTATTTCGTAGTAAAAATACATATAACGTCATTGAACAAGTGCAAGGTTAGCCTCGGATTCACGAACCTAAATTAATTATATATATTTATGTGTTGGTCAATATTTGTCTAACAAATTAGGTCAAGTCATAGTGTACCACAATCCTAATGCTCGAGACTAATATGCAAAAGTCAACAAAAGTAAATTTGACTCAAAATAATTTACAAAAATCTATACATGATTAATATATAGTTTAAATATCGTTGTTTTATATTTTTAAAAGATTTATTAGAGTAAATAATATAATTTATTTATTAATAAATAAAATTTTATATTAAATTTATATAATAAAATATACTTTTATATATATTAAGTAATAAAATTTATAGGGTTCATTTAATATCATAAAGATAATATGATAGGTATTATTAAAGTAAGTTATTACACGTAGTAAAATATGTTTGTATCACATATTTATTTGATAAAATAATATCTATAATGATAGTAAGTAAAAGTTGTATTATTTTGTAATAATAATTATTATTATAAAAATATCAATATTTATAATTACTAAGATGACATTAGATAAAACGATAATTCTAATTATGATAACTTTAATATTTACGATAATTTTTAATATTACCTTTAAAATAATAATTCTATTTAAAATAATAATAATAATGATATTTTATAGTAACAATGACATTTCTATTAAAATGATAATTTTTGTTAAAATGATAGTTTTAATACTAACGATACTTTTAATAATAATAGTAATGATAAAAATAATAAGAACGATAATTTTATCTAAATCAATATCTTATAATATTTTAATTTCATCATGATACTCTTACCCATTATTTCCTAATCGTTTCGTTTAATAGCTTTTAATCGTCTTTTATATCGTGTTCATAATAATGATAATAATAGTAATCAAAATAATTAGGTGTTACAAATATTTGTTTTAATTACACTAATATTAATAATGATAGTTACTATAACATTATTAACGATAATATTAATAATTATCTTAATGATAATATAGTAATAATAATAATAACAATAACAATAACCATTTTTAAATAATGATATATATATTAATAATGATAATAATAATAATAATACCAATAATAATAATAATAATAATTGGAGAATAATAATAATACTAATTATAACTTTAACGATAATAACGATAGTAATAATAAAAAAAATAACAATTTTTAATGATAAATCCCTTTTATTGATAAAGATAATAATAATCATAATAATAAGATAAAACTAGAACGACGATAAAAACGATGATAATAATAATCATTTTTAATAAAAATATCGAAAATTCAATTGATTATAACTTCTAATCCGTTCATCGAAACCATTCGATATCTAAAGGAAAAGTTCTTAATTTTTCGCTAGCTTTCCAAGGACATGCATATCTTATACCTTATCTCAACCGCAAGTGTAACTAATTCAACATTCAACCTAACCTGTCTAAGGGCAATATCAAAAGTACAAGCATGCATAATCCTAAATACTCGAGCACTAGTCAGGGATACACTATTAGTATGTAAAAGTTAAATTATGAGTACTCACGTATCAATATTGAGATTCAATATTGCAGGAAAGGTACGTAGACGCAACGGAAATGATAAACACTATATTGACCTCACGAGCATACCCATGAACCATACTCAATCACCTCCATAGCTATAACCCATAATTTCCTTAATCCTATCCCACTCGAAAAACAATTTCGAAATCACTCGGACAGCACTCCGTCGTAATATTTTATGTATACTAATAATATCTTGAAATAATACGGAGTAAATATATATATGTAAATCGATTGAGAGAGTTTAGAGAAAAATATTTTCAAGTTTCTATGAAATAATGAAACCTATTGAATTCTATTTATAATAGATTTTTGAATTATTAAAGTGAATTATTAAAGTATGAATTATTAAAGTGAATTATTAAAGTATGAATTATTAAAGTAAATTATTAAAGTATGAATTATTAAAGTAAATTATTAAAGTATGAATTATTAAAGTGAATTATTAAAGTATGAATTATTAAAGTGAATTATTAAAGTTAAAGTAAAGTAAAAATAAAAAAAAGGTAAAGTTTAAGTATAGTAAAAGTATAAAACTATGTACGTATAATACGCGTATAAATATATATAATATTAATTTAAATCGTTATATATATAAAATAAAATATAAATATCGTTATCTTTATCATACTAGTTAAGTATTGAGTTGTCAAAAGTGGTTCTAGATATTTATAAAAGTTATATACGTTTTAATAATAAAGTTCTTTTTAAACTGAAAATGTTTTTGTACGTTTTAAAGTAAATAGATCAATCGAGTCTTTATGAGATTCAATCTTCCACTATCCTTTGTCTAGTTCTCAATGATTGACAATTTGTTCTTATTTATAAATCACTTTACCATTTTCCGAATATTGTTAAAATGGAAAGATTTCTCAAATCAACGTGGGCCTTTCAACAGAGACTTGTAATCATAATTCAATATATCTGATAATTCAATCATTTGATCTTATCTTCTAATTCCATTGATAAACATTTTGAAACAGATACAATCATATAAAGTATTTAATCTAATATTTTGTTTACGTTTCAAGTTATAATATATATACACATATACATATATAATCATATTCGTTTAATGGTTCGTGAATCGTTGGAACTTGGTCGAGGTTGAATGAATGTATGAACATAGTTTAAAATTCTTGAAATTTAACTTAACAAATACTGCTTATCGTGTCGGAAACATATAAAGATTAAAGTTTAAATTTGGTTGGAAATTTCCGGGTTGTCACAAATATAAATATATTACCAATCACCAACAGGAAGAAACGTGAAAGGTGAATTAAAACAGTAAGCAAATTATTTTCTTATACCGACAGTTTTCACGGACCGGGTGTCGTGCGAAATTAGTGGCGAATAAAAGTGTTCAGAAAAATCCCATATTTTTAAATTAACTATTTTTATTTATTTTGGTCATTATGGTATAAAATTTGATCATTAATATAATAAATAAAAATTACACCAACTGTCCCTCTCATTTATGGGTGAAATATAAAAAGTGTTAAAACTTAACAAATAGTTCCTAAATACATTTTTAATAAGCCTAAAATTTATAGAACTCATTTTCATATCACCGTTTATTTTAAAATTACTTAAGTTTGAATTTAACTTGCTTAATATCAATCGAAACATCAAACGAGTATTACAATCATTTAATATTTATTTTTAATATATTTTATTTATATATAGAGATATATTTTAAATAATAATTATTATAATATCCTATTTTTATTTTATTAATTTTTAATAACAACAACATATAATACTTCAAATTATATTTTGAATTATTATTTATATATACATACGCACATATCTATTTACAATTAATTGTTCGTGAATTGTCGAGAGCAGTCGAAGGTCAATTGAATATATGAAACAGTTCAAAAATTTTGAGACTCAACATTACAGACTTTGCTTATCATGTCGAAACCATATAAAGATTAAGTTTAAATTTGGTCGGAAATTTACGGTTCGTCACAAAAATTTCAAAAGGTTCAATATATCGCAGATTTAGCTTTCCACGTTTTTCGAAACGAATTACACCCTTCCAAGGTGCGACTTTTAGCATCACACGGTCACCCACTTGAAACTCGAGAGGTTGTTTTCTAACATCGGCATAGCTCTTTTGACGACTACGGGCCGTCTTGAGCCTTTCTTGAATCTGAACAATTTTTTTGGTAGTCTCATGAATAATCTCGGGCCCGGTGAGTTATTAATCACCCACTTCGGCCCAAAAAAAAGGAGAACGACATTTTCGGCCATATAAAGCTTCAAAAGGTACGGCGTTAATACTCGAGTGATAACTATTGTTGTAAGAGAATTCAGCTAGAGGAAAATGCTTTTCCCAAGCTTTTCCAAAGTCAATAACACAAGCTCGTAACATGTCTTTCAAGGTTTGAATTGTATGTTCGCTTTTTCCGTCAGTTTGTGGATGATACGTGGTGCTCATGTCTAATCTTGTTCCCAAAGCTTCTTGTAAGGCACCCCAAAATCTAGAAGTGAAACGAGCATCCCGATCCGAAATAATTGACAAAGGCACACCGCGTCGAGATACAACTTCTTTAATGTAATATTGTGCAAGTTTTTCCATCTTGTCGGTTTCTTTCATAGCTAGGAAGTGAGCGGATTTGGTGAGACGATCAATAATAACCCAAATGGTATCATAACCGCCTACCGTATTGGGTAGTTTCGTGATAAAGTCCATCGTGATCATTTCCCATTTTCATTGCAGAATTTTGGGTTGTTGAAGTTATCCGATGGTCTTTGATGTTCGGCTTTGACTTTGAAACAAGTTAAACACTTTCCAACATAGGTAGCCACATCCTTTTTGAGATTCGGCCACCAATATTGTTCCTTAAGATCATAGTACATTTTTCTGGCTCCAGGATGAATCGAATACCTTGACTTATGGGCTTCGTCTAAAATAAGACTTCGTAGACCCCCATAATTAGGTACCCAAATCCTTCCGGCAAAATATTAAATTCCGGTTTCTTTGACTTCGAGTCGAGAGAGACCTTTTGATGCAGATATAGATCAACAACTTGCTAAAAATTTTATGTGCTCAAGAGGCAGTCCAACTAGTTCAACATGGGCTGACTTTGTTCCAAATATTGGCCCGAGTTTGCAAATATGGATAAGAGATCCTGGTTGAAGACTTACACATGGAAAATTAGAAGAGAACATGTGCTCCTATGTTTATGGGTTTAGTGTTTATCTATTTTATACCTAATACTTATATAGTATTTTAGTTCCAATAATTTAGCCTAGAAGTTACTTTATCTTCGTAGCCATATGTAGTATTTATATTTCCATTCATTTGTTTTGTAATTCAGATTTTGAGTATTTGATAAATAAATAAAAATAAAGACGTGAAGTCTTATTTCAACCGTGAAGGTTTTGTGCACTATAAACCGAGAAGGTTTATATCTATCCAGTCACACCGAGAAGGTTGACTACCCTATATTCGTTATTGTTTAGTCACAGTCCTTAATATTCATCATTTGGTATCAGATTCCAGGCATGGCTAAACAAGCTGAGTTAGAGATTGAATCGCAAGATTCAAGAGTTGAAAGACATGCAGTATCTCTTGCGTAATATAGAGATGAAGCTTGAAAATCTTAAATTTGAATTTTCAAGAGAGACTCAATCGGATGAATTTATTTATTCGACTGATTTGGTTTTTAATATGGAGTATAATCCCGAACCTCATGTGTTTGAAGACCCCGTACCTATTTATGATACTGATGGTGAGGAAGAAAAAGATGAGGAAGAAGAGGCACAAGGTGGCAGGGTGCATATTACCTTGTCGCATTTTCTGTCGCCAATCACTTATGATAGTGAAGACGCAACAACTAACAATCTTTTTCGTGTGTTGGAAAAAATTAACGACCGCACGTCTAAGACTAAACTCCCGGTTCATTATAATTTATTCGTCATTTTTAATGTTGATGGTTGGTCACCATATTTCAGGGGTAGTGGCGAGGATGTAGACTCGAGGACGAGTCTTCCAGAAGAAAGGGGGAATGATGCAGATATAGATCGACAACTTGCTAAAAAATTTATGTGCTCAAGAGGCAGTCCAACTAGTTCAACATGGGCTGACTTTGTTCCAAATATTAGCCCGAGTTTGCAAATATGGATAAGAGATCCTGGTTGAAGACTTACGCATGGAAAATTAGAAGATAACATGTGCTCCTATGTTTATGGGTTTAGTGTTTATCTATTTTATACCTAATACTTATCTAGTATTTTAGTTCCAATAATTTAGCCTAGAAGTTACTTTATCTTCATAGCCATATGTAGTATTTATATTTCCATTCATTTGTTTTGTAATTCAGCTTTTGAGTATTTGATAAATAAATAAAAATAAAGACGTGAAGTCTTATTTTAACCGTGAAGGTTTTGTGCACTATAAACCGAGAAGGTTTATATTTATCCAGTCACACCGAGAAGGTTGACTACCCTATATTCGTTATTGTTTAGTCACGGTCCTTAATATTCATCACCTTTCATGTGTTCACTAGAAATATTTTCATCTTTAAGAGCACTATCGGGCTACACGAATTTGGCTAGTAAGGTTGGTGTTAATGGTTACGTTTAAGGCTCGAACACGAAGAGGTTTAACTCTTTCTTTTCGGCTCAAGGCATCGGCTATAACATTTGCCTTGCCCGGATGGTAACGAAGTTCACAATCATTTTCAATGTCTCAATCCACCATCGTTGTCTCATGTTGAGTTGTTTTTGATCGAAAATGTGTTGGAGGCTTTTGTGTGTAGTGACCCTAAATTTTCCATGATTATATATTAAATGAAAACTATATTTGAATGATTAAATGTTTCCAACATGTTAAGAAATCAAACTTGTTAAGACTTGATTAATTGAAATGAGTTTATGTAGACAATTGACCACCCCATTTGCCTGATGATTCACGAACGTCATAACTTGTGATAATTATATAATCGTTTTATTTTTTTTATGATGTAAGTTTTTATTTTATATATATATATATATATATATATATATATATATATATATATATATATATATATATATATATATATATATATATATATATAAGAGATACAATTAAATCAAAGATGTACAACTAAAACACTATTTGCTACAGTAAAAAACTATTTGCTACAGTAAAACGCTATTTGCTACAGTAAATTTTCGCTTTGTTACAACAAAATACTATTCACTACAGTAAAAACTATTCACTACAGTAAAATACTATTCGCTACACTAAAATACTATTTGCTACAGTACACTATTTACTCGTATTCAATCCATATTCGTACTCGTACAATACACAACTTCTAAATGTATATACTATTGGTATATACACTTCAATGATCAGCTCTTAGCAGCCTTAATGAGTCACCTAAACATGTGAGAACTGATGTGCGAAACGTGGTATATGAATTGTTATATGAAATAGTATGGAAAAATACCGATTAAAGATTGTTACACACTAACGGGCAGTGTACCCGATCGTGTAGTAGTATAAATAATGGTTTAGTTCCGTGTATCGTTCCAAGGACAGTTGGATTAGTCAAACTAGAATTAGAAACTATATTATGATTAACTAAGTAAATGAAACTTAAAGGTACAAGATATTATGTTTTTGCGACTATTTAACGATTTAGCCAAATCAGAGAAGATTAAAAGTAAAAACAATATTTTTGGTCTTTTAAGTTTATAAAATGAAAACAAGTGCAAAGAAAACAAATAAGATAGTTTGATTAAGATCAAAGATACGAAATGTTCATCTAGATATTTTACCCTCGGTATTGGATGTAAGTTATATTGTTAAGACCCGATTGAATGAATATGTGTGCAAGTTACCTAATAGATTTACCAAGAGTTCTCTTTAGTAAACATGCAAACTCGATCACAAGATCAAGGGTTCCCTTTTCTCTATAGTTCTCGTGTTTGTAACCAAATAACTATGATATATATGCTAATCACCCAAATCGACTTGCCAAGAGTTCTCTTTAGCAAGTACTCAAACTAGAATTACTAAGTGGAGGGTTCCCTATCACCTAGACCTTTTCGTTTGTGACTAGTTGATTAGCTAGATCAAAGACTTGAATACCAATTGTATTTTACGTTCGCTCTACACAATTCATCCCTATATCGTCTACTCATTTTGATCTAATTTACCCCTTTGGCCCGGTTTAGTAAACAATCAATCTAAGATAAGTTGATTGTAAATCAATATGATTCATCAACAAGAGTTCTCTTTATCAACAACATATCAATTAACTAGATACAAATGATTTAACATCAATAAGCATGGTTCTTTAATTCAAGCTCTAATCTATCACACATAATACATTCAATCCATAAGATTACATCCAATACCTCAGTTATTAATCTAGACAAACATTATAGAGTTTAGCCAATAATCATATTAACAAACAAAATAGCAACCAATTGATAAGTAGAATTCATTGTGAAGAACAAGAAATCAACCTAATAGAGAATGAATCTTGAATGGAGAAGGTGTTGAATCTTGATTCTTGGATGTTAAGGCTCTTCCAAGAGCTTGGAATTCTCCAATTTTGCTCCTAAAATCGTCTTGGAACTCCTCTGTTTCGTAACTGTTCATATCTGATCATATCTCTCTTTTTTAAAGTGGTGAAAGTTGGTCAAAAGCAAAAAGTAGGCTGAAACCTACTTCTGGACGGCGTCCAGTTGTAAAGGCCTAGACGGCGTCCAGATTTCTGGACGGCGTCCAGAAATCTGGACGGCGTCCAGTTATGCTGAATTGTACTGTCTCATTTTTTCCAAATCTCCCTTCATTTGGATGGCATCCCAATCATTTTGGACGGCGTCCAACATATCTGCAGCCTTGTTTTATCGTTTTAGAGCGCTAATTTGACCATAACTTGTATCGGGATCAACTATGATGAAATCACAACTTATAGAATGGTCATAATTCACCAAAACTCTTTATAAACCACTTTCCGATACATTTTTCATACCTTTGTGTATTACTTGTAGAAACCGCCTTAACTATCCTTGATTCGAGAGTATTTTACACGATATTGCGAGATATATATATATATATATATATATATATATATATATATATATATATATATATATATATATATATATATATATATATATATATATATATATATATGATGTAATTGAGCAATATCAAAACACCTCATACTTAAACCTTCCTTGTCCTCAAGCAATTCATTCTTATAAAGTAGAAAACTATCAAACACACTTACACAATATAGATTACACACATCACACAAGTCACGCGAAACACATGAAACACACACATTTATTTGAAACGCAAACTCACGCTATATGAAACACACGCTTTAAGTATAACACACACATTTATTGTAATCACACTCACGCTATATACACAATGAGAACACACGCAAACATTTTTGGGAGTTTTAGTGCCAAGTATTCGAAAAATTTGATCCTACGGAAATCAGGACCTTTATGAAAAACATTTTATGTTTTTGAAAATATAATGCTAGTTTTTACACTAGGCACATTTTCCGATTTTTGTCAGATTTTCTGAATTTTTTTTTTGAAAATGAGTGCGGGTTTCCCGCTATTGGTCAAGCCAATCCCTCCTACAGTACCTAACATCGTTAGATGTTGGTAAGAAAATAATGCGTTTAGGAGGATACACATTACGTCCAGATATCATCGATAATCATGAGGTAATCATCTAATCCCTTAAGTCAACCATAAAGATTGAGGTTCACCAGGCTTAAAAGCTGATATCTTACCTTTCCAGAGGTTATCCACTGGGAATCTGATCAATTCACTGACATTTTGTGTATCATGGTGCGCTTCCCATTTGGCCAGCAAATCTTCCTCATTGAGATAAGCTTTGACTACTAGTTTTCCTGTTTGACGTTAAGGCCTGGTAGATTTCCAGTCAATTTTAGCAATGACTTTTCAAGATTTTTCGTCACCCTACAACTGGTGTGGACTACAACTTCTGAAACAAATCAGCAAGTGTGTCGTTCGGAAGACTTTACTTCCTTGAGGATGGAATGGATACATCCTATGGGTAATAATAAAGTGGTCGAAAGCAACATTGTCCTTGTTAGGAGAAACAATGAGGATCGTTTTATTTTAGTTTTTGATCTGGCGCGAGGTCCGGTTTCCGACCACGCTATGCAATCACCGCTCTCTCACGGTTTACACTCGTTTTGGTACAAGTGACCTACAAGTTAGCTTTACTAAACTAGTAGGATTTTTATTCAAATAATTGAATGATAGTACAACTTCAAAGACTATTAATAATTTAAAACATAATTCAACATTTCTTTTCTAGTTTTAGAACACAATGTATGTAAAATGGTTTTGGACAATTTTCGTTTCTAAGGCTACCTTAAAATTTTAAAATTTTGATCATAAACGCCTTAATTTTTGTAAAACGAATTCCCGATAAATTTCTATCTCCCACCCTACACTTAAGATCATGCAAGGCCCTCATTGCATGAAATCAGAAAAATGATTAAATTTAGAGGGCAAAGTGATAGGGTGATTGTAGAAATTTTCAAATTTTTTAACCTGTAAATCGTGGAACATGTAGACGAATGCCGCTGAACTTACTGCCAGCATAAGAGCATCGTCCATTCCTCGATTATCAACATACATACATCATAATATCAAATATTGCTGAACTTAATGCCAGTCTTTGAAGTTCAACCACGATGCACAAATTAACAAACCACACAAATAATAATAAAAATAACAGTGTTTTTACAATCACATCCATTATCAAACCACACAATTAGTTTAAAAATACAAAACAATATTGTTTTAATACACACCATAACAAATAACTAGATTGTTTGAAAATGTAACAAAATGATCATTGGCTCGCAGGCCTTTAGTTATCGTAAGGCCAAAAGTAGTTTTCTGAGCCATCTCTGCTTCGGCGTCCTTGCGGGTATTCCTGCTCAAATCGGTTCCTGGCATCCTGCATCGCATCATTAGTATTATAAATTGGGTAAGGCGGAGGTGGGTTTTGAGGATCAGTGTAGTATTGGGGTGTCAGACGTGTTGTTCCATAGTACCGATCGGGGTTGGAATAATATAACTCGGTGTTATGGTTATTCCAATCAATACCATAACAGTTCCATCCCTGATTATGTACTTGAGCAATATGGCGTTGCTCCATTCCTTGCTGACTCACCCTCATGTTGTTCATACTGTTGACCAAATCAACCCAACCAGATTGAGACAGATACCAAGGACCTTGATCTTGAACATTTGTCTGGGCTTCCATTTCTACTTCCTCTTCCTCTTGCTATTCCTGTTGAACATTCGCTACACTTCCACTCGCGCCACCTGCTACAAAAGGTACCAAACGCCTATTTCCGTCGTACATCAAAATCTTGGCGTTAGCATAAGAAACCTTTTTTAAAGGTTTCATTGCATGGTCACATTCGATCAGGCGATTAAAATCAATATTAAAGTGACGAGCAATCCGCGTAATGTAGTGGCCCCCTAGAAGCGGTTTGTCTCTTCGTGCATCCGTAGCGATACCCAGAAAATAGTTTCCAATTAACCCTGGTATATCGGTGTGACAACCCCGTTTTATTTGATCCATTATCCATAGATCCAGAGACTTAACCTTTTCATGTCCTTCGACTCTCGCATTAAAGGTACATGCGATAAGTCGATGGAGTAGCTTATCATCAGGGGTTGCTATTTCAGTATACCTGTGTCTGCTTGATTTGAACGGGCTAGATGAATTTGGCCCTCTAATCCTTCTCCAAAAGGATTGTTCATTAAAACTCACTCCCCCATGATACTCTGAGCTTACCAAATATTGCCTTAATTGTGTGTCAGTAAGCTCGTGAGAAATACCCAAAACTCTACATAACCCAAAACTACTCAAACTTCTTTCATCACCCCCTAGTCGGAATCTAAAGAAAGCATCCGGGAGTGGATCGCGAACATTATTGAATCGGAAAGTTGAGTAAAATTCTTTACATAGCACGGGAAACACTTGATCATGCAGACTGAAAATTTGTTCCCATGCGTAGGTCAATCTGTTACTATATGGTATAGCTAACAAACGAGTGACATGGGCATGCATACCCACCTCAATCAAAGGAGCCCAGTCCAAATACCATGTAGCATTAATTGGTCGACGAGTAATTCGAGCAAAAGTTTCCCCGTAATCATCATTGTCCTGAAGATGTTCTAACCAAACTATTGGATTATTTTGAGCGTCCTCTTCTTCGCCAGATGATGATGATGAATGTTGTTGAACCGGTGGTGGTGGTGGAACATTTCTTGATGTTCTTCCTCTTTTCGGTTGTCCACCCCTGCTCGATTTTCCCTGCAAAACATAATAACACCAAACCAAAGAACATAGAAACCGTTGTGTTAATGTTAGCTAAAAACATAACTGAGTAGCAAGGGAAATTAGTCATGTCATTCAAAGTTCATAAGCATTGTGATTCATATAAGTAAAAGTGTATGTTCAGAATAATTGATCACAGTCAACCAAAGTCAACATACACTAGCAAATACACTCTCACAAAAATGTGGTTTACAAAATTCACAATTAGGCATCAACTTAGGACTCAAGCATGTTGCGTTCATAGGTCATGACATTTATACTTGCATTCTAATGATATTCATTACAATCATAACACTAGTTATCACAATTTAGTTCAAAATGACCATTATAACGCCACTACATTATAACATTTCATACCATCCATCCACTTCAATTGGCTTTAAACAAATGAAAATCAAGCATACATCCTTCATAAGATCATTACAATTCAAAGAATGCTAAAAATTCAAGAACATTCAATTTATGACCCGGCCAAATTAACGTCTATATCATTAACAACAATTAAACACTTCACAAGCTTCATAAACAACACAAACAAACTCAATATCTTGAATTAATTACCCTAATTTTGAGCATACCCCTTAAACATGAGCATACCCCTTAAACATGTAATTATTGCAAAATCAAGACATTAAGGCATGTTAATCTAAACAAGAATCATGCAAATCAAACACGCCACACTTATCTTTCACTAAATTATGCATATAGACATACAAATCAAGTAATAGAGAAAGAAAAGTATGAAAAGAGATTAGCAATACCCTAGAAAACATGATTCAAGCTTGAATTTGAAGGAAGAATGCACGAATTTGAAGTAAGAAATTAGGGTTTTTGAGAGTTGGTTCGTTTGTAGGATAAGGAATAAGAGAGAAGTGTGTTTTGTGGTTAAAAATTAGGTTAGAATGATATAAAACGCGTTTTTTTTCTTCTTGGTAAGACATCTGGACGACGTCCAACATTCTGGACGGCATCCAGTATTGAAGAGTTGGACGGCGTCCAACATTCTGGACGGCGTCCAGTATTGAAGAGCTGGACGGCGTCCAAAAATCTGGATGACGTCCAGTTACACTAAAACTTACTGACTTCTTTTTTTCGAAAATCCTTTGAATTTGGACGTCGTCCCAGGGATTTTGGACGGCGTCCCAATGGTCTGGTGGCTCAAAATCTTCATAAAACTCATAAAAAATCCCATTTTTAACACACAAAAGCTCATATCATCATCATAGATCATTTTGTACATTAAAAACAATCAAACCAATCATAAAACACTCGATTCACACTATCTACACGCGTGAACTTTATTTAACGAGTCGTTCACCCAACTCGTCCCCATTTTGATTTAGGCTTTGTTCTCGAAATTGAGGCTAACCTCGTCTTCGATTTCCAGGGGACCATCGACATAGTGTTTGACCCGGTGGCCATCCACTTTAAAAATATTGCCCTTCCAGTTCACCACTTCAATTGTACCATAAGGATACACCCTTCTAACAACAAATGGTCCCGACCATCGAGACTTAAGCTTTCTTGGTGATAACTTGAAACGGGCATTGTAAACAAGGAAACGATCTCCTTCCATGAATTCTTTTGGACTTTTCATTCTCTTGTCGTGCCATTGTTTGGTCTTTTCCTTATAAATTAGAGAGTTGTCATAGGCTTCAAGCCTCAACTCGTCTAATTCATTCAACTGGGTCAAACGTAACCGACCCGCCTCTTGGTAATCTAAATTACATGCCCTTAGCGCCCAATGCGCTTTGTGTTCAATCTCCAACGGGAGATGGCATGCTTTTCCGTATACCATACGGAAATGATTGGTTCCAATAGGTGTTTTTTAAGCCGTACGAAAGGCCCACAATGCATCGTTTAACTTAATAGACCACTCTTTTGGATTTACACCGATGGGCGGAGTAATAGCACTACCTTGTCCGGTTCGGGTTGCCTTCATCTTGGCAGCCATTGATTGTATTGGTACCACCGGTCTTGCTTCTCCTTCCATTTCAAATTTTGGAGGAGGAACGGGCTCGCCAAATTCAGAATAACTCGGCTTGGTTGTACTTGATTATGAATCAAAAGTTTCCTACTTTGATGAAGATTCAAAAAGTTCAAGTACTTCTTTTGGGATCCTACCAAGCTTTCTATCAGGTTCTGTAAGCGGTGTAAGTAATGGAGAATCTGAACTTCGGGTATGTGGCATATGCAACCAAAAATCTGTCAATCACACAACTAACAAAACTATTAAACGCACCGATTCTATAAGTCTAAAAATCAAAGACTATTAATAATTCAAAATAATTAAGAAACTACTTAATCACAAATTAGTTAACAATTCTATTTTGACACAAAACTGTCCCCGGCAGCGGCGCCAAAAACTTGATGTGCGAAACGTGGTATATGAATTGTTATATCAAATAGTATGGAAAAATACCGATTAAAGATTATTACACACTAACGGGCAGTGTACCCGATCGTGTAGTAGTATAAATAATGGTTTAGTTCCGTGTATTGTTCCAAGGACAGTTGGATTAGTCAAACTAGAATTAGAAACTATATTATGATTAACTAAGTAAATGAAACTTAAAGGTACAAGATATTATGTTTTTGCGACAATTTAACGATTTAGCCAAATCAGAGAAGATTAAAAGTAAAAACAATATTTTTGGTCTTTTAAGTTTATAAAATGAAAACAAGTGCAAAGAAAACAAATAAGATAGTTTGATTAAGATCAAAGATACGAAATGTTCATCTAGATATTTTACCCTCGGTATTGGATGTAAGTTATATTGTTAAGACCCGATTGAATGAATATGTGTGCAAGTTGCCTAATAGATTTACCAAGAGTTCTCTTTAGTAAACATGCAAACTCGATCACAAGATCAAGGGTTCCCTTTTCTCTATAGTTCTCGTGTTTGTAACCAAATAACTATGATATATATGCTAATCACCCAAATCGACTTGCCAAGGGTTCTCTTTAGCAAGTACTCAAACTAGAATTACTAAGTGGAGGGTTCCCTATCACCTAGACCTTTTTGTTTGTGACTAGTTGATTAGCTAGATCAAAGACTTGAATACCAATTGTCTTTTGCGTTCGCTCTACACAATTCATCCCTATATCGTCTACTCATTTTGATCTAATTTACCCCTTTGGTCCGGTTTAGTAAACAATCAATCTAAGACAAGTTGATTGTAAATCAATATGATTCATTAATAAGAGTTCTCTTTATCAACAACATATCAATTAACTAGATACAAATGATTTGACATCAATAAGCATGGTTCTTTAATTCAAGCTCTAATCTATCACACATAATACATTCAATCCATAAGATTACATCCAATACCTCGATTATTAATCTAGACAAACATTATAGAGTTTAGCCAATAATCATATTAACAAACAAAATAGCAATCAATGATAAGTAGAATTCATTGTGAAGAACAAGAAATCAACCTAATAGAGAATGAATCTTGAATGGAGAAGGTGTTGAATCTTGATTCTTGGATGTTAAGCCTCTTCCAAGAGCTTGGAATTCTCCAATTTTACTCCTAAAATCGTCTTGGAACTCCTCTATTTCGTAACTGTTCGTATCTGATCATATCTCTCTTTTTTAAAATGGTGAAAGTTGGTCAAAAGCAAAAAGTAGGCTGAAACCTACTTCTGGACGACGTCCAGATTTCTGGACGGCGTCCAGTTGTAAAGGCCTGGACGGCGTCCAGATGTTTGGACGGATGTGCGTAGAGGTGTATACGAAATAATATTAATTTTTACTAGGAAATACTATTAAATACGATACAATTTTACACAAGTTATTTATTTATTTATAGAGTGGATATACCTAAACCAAGCTACAACACTTATAGGAAGTGTACCTAATCGTACAGTAGTGTAGTTTTTAGTAAGTCCGGTTCGTCCACAGGGAACTAGCCAAGTTTAACGCTATATTTTTAAAACTAAATTTGTATATAATATATATATATATATATATATATATATATATATATATATATATATATATATATATATATATATATATATATAAATATAAGAAGTATTATTATTATTATTATAAAAGGGGGTTTTTACCGTTTAAAGACCAGTTTATAAAAGGGGGTTTTTACCGTTTAAAGACCAGTTTGTCGATTTTATGTCTTAAGTCGCAGTTAAAACCTAATGTAAAAAAATAAATATAACTTAATTTAAAGCATAAAGTAAATGACAATAATTAAAGTGCGATAAATTAAAGTGCGATGAAATAAAATGACAGTAAATAAAAGTTGCGATAATTAAAAAGTACGATAATTAAAATGACAATAAATTAAAGTGCGATAATTAAAAGTGCAATTAAATATGAAATAAAGGAATTATGCTTATTTAAACTTCCGTAATCATGATGTTTGACGTGTTGATTTTAGTTTATTACCATGGGTTAATTGTCCTTTGTCCTGGATTATTCAATATGTCCATCTGGTTTTGTCCATAATAGTCCATCAGTCATAAATATAAAGTGCTAGAGTCTTCGTCAAATTATCCTTATACCCGAAGTCAAATATTCCAACTAATTGGGGATTCGAATTGTAACAAGGTCTTAATACTTTGTTTAATGAATACACCATGTTATCGACTGCGTGTAGTCCAAGGTTTTACTACTTTGTTAACAATTACACCAATTACCCTTGAATGTAATCCACCCCTGTTTCAACTAATCCATTAACTATTAATCCAGTTCCGTGTCCGGTAAAATGAACAATTATTGGTATTTATAGATATCCCGCCCACCGTACCCGATTAAGCGTATGTGGTTATTTATAGATACGTCAAATTATAACCTTTATATTAAATTAACGAGGTATCGTTAAGTTAATATAAAACCCATTAATAGCCCATAGTCTAATTTCCACAAGTGTCGTTCTTTTATCCAAACCCCAATTATGGTACAAAGACCAATTACCCAATTTTAATATTTAGCCCAATATCACGATTACTTCGGCATTAAATAAGCATAACAATAACTTAGCTACGAGACATTAATTTAAAAAGGTTGAACATAACTTACAATGATTAATAATAGCGTAGCGTTACACGGACAGAATTTCGACTTACACACTTACAACATTCGCTAATATACCCTTATTATTATTAAATTAAAATTAAAATTATAAATTATATATATATATATATATATATATATATATATATATATATATATATATATATATATATATATATATATATATATATATATATATATATATATATATATATATATATATATATATATATATTACGTAGAGAGTGAGAGATAGATTATAAAAAGATGTGTTTTTGAAGTGCAGAATTCGTTGCCTTTTATAGGCCCACATTTTACTGTGCAGCTCCGCGAGTGCGGAGTTTTTACCCTTCTAAACTCTACGAGTGCGGAGGTTCGCATTCCAGCTCACACAAATTGGATCCTAGGCTGTCGACGTTTATTTTTATAATATATAAATATAATATATATATATATAATTTACATAATTAATTATATATTATATTATATTTATATACATAATTAATTTGTAACTTTCAGTCCGTTGCGTCGTGCGTTGAGGGTTGATTCATGTCCTGGTTCCGATTTTTCGAACGTCCTTTTGTACGATTTAATAATTTGAACTTTGCGTTTTGCGGCTCGTACTATTGTACTTTTGAGACGTTTCTCATCAATAATTTGCCTCTTTGATTGTACTTTGTACTTTTTAGCTTTTTGGTCGTTTGCGTCTTCAATTCGTCGAATCTGCCTTTGAATTCAGCTTTTATTATTTAAACGAATATCACTTGTAAATAGGAAAATTGCAACTAAAATCTTGTCTTTCTTGAGGGATAATGCTATGAAATATATGTTTGTTTTTAGCATTATCAAATATTCCCACACTTGAGCGTTGCTTGTCCTCAAGCAATATAGTCTTGAAATAAAAATACTAGAATCACTTCTTTATTCTTCACACTTTGTACACCAGTGATTTCAATACGGCGGTATGAACAATGATAGTAACGATGTGGTTTACAGTCCCACATGACTATGAAAATTTAGATCCGTTAGGAAATTGGATCTTTATGAAAACATTTGATCTTTTGAAAATTTAATCTAGCTTTTACCCTAGATAAGTTTTCCGGAATAACCCTTCACCGATGTTTGCAAAATATTTTTGTGGGTTTTGTGGGTTTCAGATTTGAAAATTTTAGCTCAAAACTTATGGTTTTGTGTCACCCACTTGCTAACCTTGTATTGGGAAAGCAACACGTCCAGTATACTTGCTCCGTATATTACCTTTCGGTAAACTACCGTCCGGTTGTAAAGGAAAGCGTTGAACAAGCAACTGTTGAGGAAATGTCCCGTGACATGCTTTTAATTTTGGTCTATAATGTGTCGGATGCAATTACTATCCTTTGTAGGAGCAATAGTAAAGATCACCCTATAATTTTTCGGTCTGGCACAAGGTCATGTCTTCGACCATGCTATGCAACCACCGTTCTTACGGTTGACACCCGATTTGGTTCAGGTGACCTAATGAATTCTGGTGAATTCTTAGGATTTTACGTTCAATGGTAATGAACGCATTGAAAATAGGTTTTCAGAAAACAAATCGATTTTAATTTGATCAAAATATTTTCTCGTTCAAGCTCGAGTTTAGATATCATTGAATTCCATGAGTTTGTAATTCTCAATCTTTAAGGTCAATCTCAAGGATTGAGTAATATCAGTCTTCAAAGCTGATTTTTAATCTTTTAGGAGATTATCCTTTCTGGGGGTCTGATTCATTAGTCTTATCAAGCTAATTTGCACGGCGCCCTCCCCATTTTACGAGACAGATTCTTTCATGGTTAGGATAAGTCTGACCACATGGCGACCCTGTTTGATGCTGAGGTCAGTGGATTTCCAGCTAATTTTCGAGAAAACTTTTCAAGGTTTTTCGTAGACTCTACAGCTGGTCTGGACGACAACTTCTTGACCTAAATTAAGAAGCGCGTGTCTTTTTCGGAAGACTTTACTTCCTTTTAATGATGGAATTGATTCATCGTGTAGATCCATCTTTTCTTTCAAATATATAACAATTTACCGGGTAAAACAGTTAATTTTGTCCAAAACAAAAGCATCTTCAATTATTTGTACAAAAATATGTGATATATGTTCTAAATATCTTGGTAAATTTTTCCCACACTTGGCTTTTATTTTCCTTTCTTTGCCTTTTTATTGTCCTCTATTCCATTTTAAATGAATTCTAATATTTTGGGTTGTTTCTCAATTTATGTCCTTTCCGAGGTAACAATAATTTCGGTGTTAACACCTAGTTTTATCGTTCATAAATATGTATAAACATAATTTTGAATTCATTTATTTGAAATTTTTGAAAAATTTTACTAGAATTGGGTAGTCAGTATATAAGACTAGAGCTGTTCTTTATTATCAGAGAGCACTAGATTCTAATATAACTACTGCGTTACTAGTATTTTTAATGATAACCAAGTGTATAAGTCAAAAATTTTAAAAATCCGAAAGAATTTAACCCCTTCCCACACTTAAGATCTTATAATGCCCTCATTTACAAGAAATCAGTAACAATTTAAATTATTGAGGGTGATTAGCGTAGAAAAATGATTAAATTTTACCAAAGTTTCCAAACATATTGGCGTTTGTTTTAAAAGCAAAGATTTTTGGTTTTTTTAATGTTTTTGGAATACTTTAATTCAATAAGATTAAAAATAATGATAATAAAATTTCTCGTCCCTCCCTCGGGTAAAGCAATTTCGGTTCAACGACCTAGTTTTCAACTCACGACGAATTTTAAATATCAAATTTTTAACTTAATGAAATAAAGTAAATTTTTGTTTTCAAATTCAAACCAAACTTAAATTTAAAATGCATAAAATTAAAAATTCATATTATTAAAAATTCACACCAAACTTATATTATATATTTTTTTTATACATACAAACTTATATTAAAAATATTAATTTTTTAAAAATACTTAAAAACTTAAATATATTGATTTAAAAAGATTTACAATATTAATTTAATATTTATATATTAATTTTTAAAACAAGGTAAAAATAAAATTAAAAATCTTTTTGGTCTTTTATCCCACTTTAATCAATCAAATATTATCAAAAATATACGCCCCTCTTTTCGGTAAAGTAATTTCGGTTTAACGACCTAATTTTACTCCTGACGAATTTTTGAAATATTTTGGGTTGATTGATTAAAGATATTTATACCTTAAGAATAAACGGTAAATTTTGCAGTGATGTAATAAATTTTTGTATGATATCAATAATTTCGGTTACGCATACCTAATTTTATTGAATACCAATTTAATACTTTATAGCGAACGATTCGGCGTTTATTATTAAAAGGTTAAAAGTAATAAAAAAAACTGTACATACTTACCTGTGAGAAATAGAGTTCTCAGAGACCTGCTTTAGCCGACTCATAGGAGAGTCGTGTGATTTGGTTCTCCATAGCTACATAAGCATAACCTCGATTCTTCAATATATTTTCTTCTAAACATATAAACGGTCCTTCTCTGCATAGAGTAACAAATTCGGTATTTGAATATGTTTGATTGTTTGAACATTTACCTTCGTGTGACCATTTTCCGCATTTATAACATCTTTTAAGGTGTCGTGCTCTTCTTTTTGTTGCGGATTTTGATTTTCCTTTACCATAATGTATCTTATGATGATCTTGTCGGAGTTCTTTTCTTACTCCGTCCATTTTTTCTCTTATGAATGATACCAGTTCACTCGGAAGTGTGTCATTATTACGTTTAGTAATCATAGCGTGTAGCATTAGACCATGGTTCAGATCAAAGGAATTCTTCATCTCGTAAAACCTAAAAATAATTAAAAATTCAGAATGGGGGGAGAAGACTAGTTCTTTAGGGTCTGCTAGGGAAAGACCATACGGATTTCATTTTCGGAACTACACGAAAACAGAAAATCTAACTCTAACAGAAATATATATTACCCTAAAAAGATTCGATTCTCCCCACACTTAGTTAGCTGTGGTATCGAATTTGTGATTAACTTCATTGTCAATTGGTTTATCAACAACTTGTATATCTCTGACTTTTGCTTCAATCCATTTGTTGATTTCCTCCGTAACTTTCACAAATTCAACTAACATCGCCTTTACTTTTGGCGATAAATTAGATACTAATCGGTTACATAACTTAAAGTTTCCCTTAATCCTAGCACCGTGAATCCGTTTATAAAGTTTCTTCGTTGAACTATTAAAAACGGGTTCATCTAATTTCGTATCATCAACGGGGTTCTTTGTTATCGGATCATATTTAAGTGTTTCTTCATCTTCCCCACACTTAGGCCTTTTTATTGGTTTAACAGATTTGGTTGGTGGAGATCTAAACTTTCGGTTCACAAAGGTGACTGATTTATCACTATCCCTAAGTGTCATTCTACCTTCTCTTACATCAATGAACG
This sequence comes from Rutidosis leptorrhynchoides, assembly GCF_046630445.1. Classification (NCBI taxonomy): domain Eukaryota; kingdom Viridiplantae; phylum Streptophyta; class Magnoliopsida; order Asterales; family Asteraceae; genus Rutidosis; species Rutidosis leptorrhynchoides. The sequence goes on from NC_092339.1 coordinate 13,570,951, forward strand.
CTTCGGTGGTTGCTAAAAATGGGCGACCTAAAATTAGAGGAATATCAAGGTTTTCCTCTGTAATGACCCTGAATTTTCCGACCAAATTATACTTATGAGATTAATATTTACATAAATTAAACCATACCAACATGATAAGCAATCCAAATTGTTGAGACTTGTATTTTTGAAAAGAGTTTTACACAACGTTTGACCATCCAATATGACCGATGATATCACGAACTATATAACATACGATAATTATACGTTTGTGTATATATATGTATTTATATATATTTAACATGATTTAAGGATGGTTTAACATCTCATTGTGTACTAATGACAATGAGTTATAAGTATATTTTGAAACTACTAACTTAAGTTTTCAAAACGATAACTATACGTAACATTCTTTGATATATATACTTATAATCTATAATGCTTTTACATGTATCGTATATATAATGTATTTAATCACTTTTTAAGGACTTAAATACATAAAACAATATAAGTATATTCACAAAAGATAGCTATATTTGAATTCTCATTCCGTTTCCTCAAGATTTCTATACGTATATCTAGGGTATATGTACCCGTATCATACCCAGCTTCTATACGTATTTAATATTGGTATATACACATCAAATCAACATCCTAATCAACATTATTACTGCCCTAGATATGAGGTAACTAGGATTTGTCAAGTAGTATGAATTATTAGTAAGAAAACAAAATTAGGAATCCTTTTCTTTCTTTATAAACTAAAAACGTTTTTATAAATGAACACCATTTCTTCACTCCATTTTCTCATATCTACACCCTCATTTATCTCTCAAAATACTCCTAACTTCATAATTGATCATCTCCAAGCATTTTCCCCATCATTTAGCTTCAATTACAAGCCTTAAACACCATAAGAAAACTCTTTCAAGAACATATCAAAATAACCACCCATTTGAAGAAGTTTACTTCCAACCTTTTGATCTAACTCCACCACTCTTTGATTCCAAGATTATTTCTTATCTTTTGCAGTAACTTTGTCCAAGTAACTTGAGGTAGTAACCTTGTTCATAATCTTATTCAATTCATATTCATATAGCTATCTTATTTTGTGGTATAAAATTTTAACAACAAGAACATGGTTTGAATGATTTCAAACTTGTTCGCAAACTAAATAGATCCTTCTAACTTGACTTTTAAAACACTTCAAGACCTGTAATATATCATAATGATATGCTAAGCTAACAAAATATAACTTGGTTTTACAAAGAACATCTTAAAAACTGAATCTACGTCGTCAGAGTGCAACCGGGGGCTGTTTTGGGTTGGAAAATTAAAAACCATCTTGAACTTTGAATTGGAAGTTCATCTTCTGGAAAAATGATATTTCTTATGAATATGTTAACACATAAAAATTTCATGGTTTAACTCAAAGTGTAAGTATTTTTAGAAAAAATGATCATTAAATGTTATTTTTATGATGAAAAATGATCACTTTCATAAGTTTCACCAAAGTTTGACCTATAACCTATGATTTCGAATACAAACTAAGGTATTTTCAGTTCATATTCTTAAAATTTGACTCGATCCAAGGAAGTGGCAAGTTGAACCAACAAAAACGGAGTTGTAATGAAGAAACTACGACTAAAACAAGATTGGGTATCCGAAGCTAGTTTAGCTACGAAAATATTTGGAGAAAAAGTAAATTAATCATATCTTTTCTAATTAATATGATATTTTATATATAATTACTTATGATTTGATTTTATATATTTCAGGACCACCCGTAAACAACACGAGAAGATTAATCATAAGACCTCATGATTGTACGCAACACGTCATTTGACAACACGGTACTTTGTGTACGCAACACGTCATTTGACAACATGGTACCATGGGTCGAGATTAATTCTGATCAATACGAATACGATGGGGTCTTTATTTATTTTATTTAAGCAACTAATTATGGACCACTAATATCGGACTGCTAACTACGGACTAAGAAAATATTAAAAGTATTAAAAGTATATATATATATATATGTAACGATTACTTAAAAAGAAAATATGTTGATATATTATATATATGGTTAGGTTCGTGATATCTATCGGAGACCAAGTCGAATTAAATACCTTCAAGGCAAAAGTGAGTTTCATTTGCTCCCTTTTTAATTGCTTTTGCAATATATATTTTTGGGCTGAGAATACATGCGCTGCTTTTATAAATGTTTACAAAATACACACAATTACTTAAAAATATATTCTACGTTGAGTTGTACCACTGGCATATTTCCCTGTAGCTTGGTAACTACTATTTACATGGGTATTGTAAACGCGAATCCTGTTGATAGATCTATCGGGCCTGACAACCCCAACCGGACTGGACGACCAGTATTCAACGGTTGCACAGTACTTCGTTTTGGTGACTACACTTGGTACGGTGTAGTGAGATTTTATAATAAAGGGAATATGCGACGTTGATTAAATGTTAAGTATGGTTACCAAGTGCTCAACCACTTAGAATGCTTTACATACACTTGCGAGTGTATTATGTTTATGATTATGAAATCTTGTGGTCTATTAACATATTGAAATGATTGTTATGATAAACCTATGAACTCACCAACCTTTTGGTTGACACTTTAAAGCATGTTTATTCTCAGGTACGAATTAAGTCTTCCGCTGTGCATTTGCTCAATATAAGGACATTACTTGGAGCCGATCATCGCAATGGGACCAAATGATGATGACTTCGTCCAGGTGGATTAGGACGGGTCCTTTCAGTTGGTATCACAGCGGTGGTCGTAGCGAACCAGGTCTTGCATTAGTGTGTCTAACTAGTAGTTGTTAGGATGTATTAATGAGTCTGGACTTCGACCGTGTCTACATGTCAAAAGTTTTGCTTATCATTTCTAGTCGAAAATCATCTACTTATCATCCTTAGGAAATTACCTGCTTATCATTCATAAGTCTAGACACGTTTTACTGCATTTACTGCATTGATAGTGTATAGACGAATTCTTATCTTAGCATATCTGTTATTGCGAACTTTGACTGATATCTTTTCAAAGATTCTCCGTAATTTACGGATTTTGGTATTATATATACATATGTAAATTATGTATTGAAGAGTACCAAATCTAACTCCTATAATCTATTCCATACCAAAAATTCATTTTCCCCATTATACAAGATGGATTCCGCAACTAGTTCGAATTCTTCAGATTCCGACAGTTATGCCGATATGAATTTCCATTCGGGCTCCGAAAGCAGCGTCACCGGAATGGATCAACCAATTTCCCATCATCTATTCTGGATAAATTGGGGATGGGTTCATAATATACTAAATCACTGGAGACAATAAGAATGTGATCCATTCCATCCACCAAATTGCCCTCTTGGCGATGAACCTGAAGCACTTACCGGCGAACCTATTTGAAACACCATTTTCTCTCTCATTTCTAGAGTATCTCATCACGATTATATACTATCCCATATTACAAATCTTGTTCATTCGCTCGCTCCAACCGCCAATCATCCCGGTGTACTAGCAGAAGTTAACGAACTTCGCGCTCGCGTGACGGCTTTGGAGAACATGGTGCGAAGGTTGCAAACACCGGCAGCATCACCAGCAGCATAATCAGCACCACCATCAATAACATCAACAATACCATCATCACCACTAACAAACAACATCCGCATCACACGTCTCGACATCATAATCTGTCCCACAAACATCAACATAATACGCACCATTGATACTAAGGAGTACCAACAATAATGAACGATGAAGTATTGATCCATAACTTCATTGATATTCTGCGAAGAATATGTGGTTTCAAAAAGTTTTAGAGATTTCTTATTCTAGCTCAAACCGAAAAGCAAATGAGATTAATATCATATTAACTCATTAAATTCATGATTTCATCTGAAGAAAATATATATGTATATATGTTTTCATAAAGATTGTAATTAAAAGTTCTTTTGTACAAAATATTAATGGTGAATTTTTTTTTAACGGGTAGGTAATACCCGAGGAATAATTAGATTTCATCTTAATAAGTTACATTGTACATTCGTCGAAGCTGATTCAACAGTCATTTACTATCCTACTTACAACCACCGATATACGTATCCGTTCAACGCAGAATAACCACTTTCATTCAATTTCATATTTGGATTTTGACTTCCCAGAGTCCAACAAGTGGCATATGAAGAAAACATATGACAAAATAAAATCTGTTAGAAACAAACAAATTAACTATGAAAATTTTTGTTAAGAATCCACGATAACTATTCCAGCTAACTGTTCCTAGCTAACTGATTACATTTTATTTATCGCAGTTTATTTATCGCAATTTAATTATCGCACTTTTATTTATCGTCATTTAATTTCTGTAATTATTTTACGCACTTTAAATATCGGGACACGTATACAATGTTTTGATATATCATATCGACTCATCTATATATATTATTTGGAATCACCATAGACACTCTATATGCAGTAATGATCGAGTTCTCTATACAGGGTTGAGGTTGATTCTACGATAATATATATAGCTTGAGTTGTGATCGAGTCTGAGACGTATACGGGTCATGACACGTATTAATTAATTCGTATATTATATATTAAACTCTATATGAATTATTGGACTGTTACTGTGGACTATCGACTGTGGACTAATGACATTGGACAATTAAAATGAATTAAAATATTGATTATAACATAGGAAACTAAGCATTTCTTCAAGATTGCCACTTGATTTCATCTTAAACCTCATTGTATCTCGACGATTACAATCAGCGTTCAAATCTATCATGATTCTTAAAAATAACTCAACCGAGAGGATAAACCAACCGCACTTCATCTACGGAAGAAAAGATTGATGCATATAGTTATGCACCTGAAAAACCCTCGGAAACTGAGTAAACGTTTGACACGTATCTGTTCTAGTTCCTTTGACATTGTTATTACCGAAGATCGTTTTGCAATCCTTTTCCAAAGTAGCTAATTTTATCACAGCTCCAGCAAGTCAACTCCGACTTTTCATCCGAAACAACTTTATTATAACCGCGATATATATGCGTACTCTTTATTGTTACTGGGGAACCTTTTATATTCCACAATATTACCATCAGTGATTAATCATTCTAAAAACACAATTCTCCTGAAACTACCTCGGTTTGAAAACCGATGACCCAGATCAGTTAACTTTGAAAATGCTGACGAAGCAGCATGTTGTAGATGATCTTAATGGCCAAAAGTTTGATGATAAAGAAAGGAGTGTTAGGAACGCTCGATAGAAAATTTAGTACCGAAAAGCGGATTATGCGAAACTATGAAGAAAGCCGTGAACAAATCACAAAGAATAAGTTTGCCTTCAAAGAATCCAAATGATTCTGTGCCTGTTGAAATCGTTAGCAAACATCTTATTTCTCATTCTAAACCTTCACAGACAAATCTTCTTCATCGTCCATTGATATTAGAAATTCTAAGATATTCTCGTATGTTCTATTATAAATATCCTCCATATTTCTGGCGATATTTTCACAACTATTCTTATCTGAGATCATTTATCTCTCCGTAATATCTGCAACATAAATGAAACTGTGTTAGTTTCTAAATTCTGAAACCTTCGAGTTTAAAATATGAATGATTTGAAGTAGTGTTGGGAACTGAAGCATGGATTAGTATAATATAATGACACTTGATCAACGTCATTATATTACAGTAAGTCATGCTGAGTTTCTAATAAAGCATGATGATTCACAGTACCGTCATCATGTGCCATTTACACGACTCTTATATTCTATCTAATCTCTAAACATATTAAGAGAATATTTTTCTGGATGACTCGGTCATCTCCAGGGTATTCTGGTAATTTAACAAATCAAAATCGTTCTATTACCATTTTCTTCTTAGAGCATTAGCTATGTTCATACTGAATTTCGTATCTACGAATTCCGGACCATTACTCGCTTGACTCGAAGTCGGGAAGAGAAAACGAAAGCATGAAGCTCCGAAAAATAAGGAAGAATATAAACTCCGATAATAACCCCAAAATTACAAACCGTGTATATCGATGCAGATAGCAATATAGAGACACGGAAGAATTAGAAACACTATAAACACAAGAGTATAGTAGAAGTAAATAGATTCTTCTGGTGGTAGATGAAAAAGAAGAATGACAGATATAAAAGTTAGGAGTATATCAAGAATCAGGACTGGATGGAGCATATTGATGAATGCTTTAAAGTAAGAATCAAGGGAGAAAGAATAGAAGGTGTGAGTCGTGAAAAATAAGGAAACAAAGGGGTGAATTTATAGTAAAATATCCGACAGAGCAATCGAAACAGATTATTGCATATAATCAAAGAAGATCATGATTTCCTTAATCACCAAAGAACCAAATCTTATTACGTAAGATTCTCTTTAAATCCCTTAAATCCCGAAAATCAATCATAACTACGTCATCGGTTAAGACGAATATATTTTACTCATCTCACTCTTTTACGATAGTCTAATTTATATTCTTCGCATAATCGAATCATTTTATCTACATTACTCAATGATGATAAAACTCCATTATCACCTTATATTTGTCATGAAAAACTTCTTATTGTTATCCATAACAACCTCTATCAAATTTCGAGGACGAAATTTCTTTAACGGGTAGGTACTGTAATGACCCGGAATTTTCTGACCAAATTATACTTATGAGATTAATATTTACATAAATTAAACCATACCAACATGATAAGCAATCCAAATTGTTGAGACTTATATTTTTGAAAAGAGTTTTACACAACGTTTGACCATCCAATATGACCGATGATATCACGAACTATATAACATATGATAATTATACGTTTGTGTATATATATGTATTTATATATATTTAACATGATTTAAGGATGGTTTAACATCTCATTGTGTACTAATGACAATGAGTTATAAGTATATTTTGAAACTACTAACTTAAGTTTTCAAAACGATAACTATACGTAACATTCTTTGATATATATACTTATAATCTATAATGCTTATACATGTATCGTATATATAATGTATTTAATCACTTTTTAAGGACTTAAATACATAAAACAATATAAGTATATTCACAAAAGATAGCTATATTTGAATTCTCGTTCCGTTTCCTCAAGATTTCTATACGTATATCTAGGGTATATGTACCCGTATCATACCCAGCTTCTATACGTATTTAATATTGGTATATACACATCAAATCAACATCCTAATCAACATTATTACTGCCCTAGATATGAGGTAACTAGGATTTGTCAAGTAGTATGAATTATTAGTAAGAAAACAAAATTAGGAATCCTTTTCTTTCTTTATAAACTAAAAACGTTTTTATAAATGAACACCATTTCTTCACTCCATTTTCTCATATCTACACCCTCATTTATCTCTCAAAATACTCCTAACTTCATAATTGATCATCTCCAAGCATTTTTCCCATCATTTAGCTTCAATTACAAGCCTTAAACACCATAAGAAAACTCTTTCAAGAACATATCAAAATAACCACCCATTTGAAGAAGTTTACTTCCAACCTTTTGATCTAACTCCACCACTCTTTGATTCCAAGATTATTTCTTATCTTTTGCAGTAACTTTGTCCAAGTAACTTGAGGTAGTAACCTTGTTCATAATCTTATTCAATTCATATTCATATAGCTATATTATTTTGTGGTATAAAATTTTAACAACAAGAACATGGTTTGAATGATTTCAAACTTGTTCGCAAACTAAATAGATTCTTCTAACTTGACTTTTAAAAAACTTCAAGACCTGTAATATATCATAATGATATGCTAACCTAACAAAATATAACTTGGTTTTACAAAGAACATCTTAAATACTGAATCTACGTCGTCAGAGTGCAATCGGGGGTTGTTTTGGGTTGGATAATTAAAAACCATCTTGAACTTTGAATTGGAAGTTCATGTTCTGGAAAAATGATATTTCTTATGAATATGTTAACACATAAAATTTTCATGGTTTAACTCAAAGTGTAAGTATTTTTAGAAAAAATGATCATTAAATGTTATTTTTATGATGGAAAATGATCACTTTCATAAGTTTCACCAAAGTTTGACCTATAACCTCTGATTTCGAATACAAACTAAGGTATTTTCAGTTCATATACTTAAAATTTGACTCGATCCAAGGAAGTGGCAAGTTAAACCAACAAAAACGGAGTTGTAATGAAGAAACTACGACTAAAACAAGATTGGGTATCCGAAGCTAGTTTAGCTACGAAAATATTTGGAGAAAAAGTAAATTAATCATATCTTTTCTAATTAATATGATATTTTATATATAATTACTTATGATTTGATTTTATATATATCAGGACCACCCGTAAACAACACGAGAAGATTAATCATAAGACCTCATGATTGTACGCAACACGTCATTTGACAACACGGTACTTTATGTACGCAACACGTCATTTGACAACATGGTACCATGGGTCGAGATTAATTCTGATCAATACGAATACAATGGGGTCTTTATTTATTTTATTTAAGCAACTAATTGTGGACCACTAACATCGAACTGCTAATTACGGACTAAAAAATATTAAAAGTATTAAAAGTATATATATATATATGTAACGATTACTTAAAAAGAAAATATGTTGATATATTACATATATGGTTAGGTTCGTGATATCTATCGGAGACCAAGTCGAATTAAATACCTTCAAGGCAAAAGTGAGTTTCATTTGCTCCCTTTTTAATTGCTTTTGCAATATATATTTTTGGGCTGAGAATACATGCGCTGCTTTTATAAATGTTTACAAAATAGACACAAGTAATTAAAAATATATTCTACGTTGAGTTGTACCACTGGAATATTTCTCTGTAGCTTGGTAACTACTATTTACATGGGTATTGTAAACGCGAATCCTGTTGATAGATCTATCGAGCCTGACAACCCCAACCGGACTGGATGACCAGTATTCAACGGTTGCACAGTACTTCGTTTTGGTGACTACACTTGGTACGGTGTAGTGAGATTTCATAATAAAGGGAATATGCGACGTTGATTAAATGTTAAGTATGGTTACCAAGTGCTCAACCACTTAGAATGCTTTACATACACTTGCGAGTGTATTATGTTTATGATTATGAAATCTTGTGGTCTATTAACATATTGAAATGATTGTTATGATAAACCTATGAACTCACCAACCTTTTGGTTGACACTTTAAAGCATGTTTATTCTCAGGTACGAATTAAGTCTTCCGCTGTGCATTTGCTCAATATAAGGACATTACTTGGAGCCGATCATCGCAATGGGACCAAATGTTGATGACTTCGTCCAGGTGGATTAGGACGGGTCCTTTCATCATCCATATTAATAACTATGAAGTTTGCAACAAAGGTCAAACTTCCCACTTTAACAAGTAAATTATTTGCTATTCCAACCGGGTGTTTAATGGTTAGGTCAAATGATTGAACACCTATTTTAGTTGGTTTTAATTTACCCATACCAAATCTTTTGTATAAGGAAAGAGGCATAATATTTGCACTTGCTCCTAAATCTGCGAGTCCATTATATATAGCACCATCATTAAGCAAGCAAGAAATGATAAATTCACCCGGGTCTCCTACTTTAGTAAGTCGAGTTGGTTTGTTAACCTTTTTCGGGTGTTCTTTTCTTGGTTCTTTCACTTCTATTTGAACTTCTTTTTCTTCATTTCTTGGAATGGGAGGTTTGTATAGAAATTCTTCTTCATCACTCCAATTTGAATCCTCCCTATTTTTCAATTTTGATTTTTCATATGTTGTTGATAACATATTTATGTTTTCATTTTGAAGGTTTTCTTGGGTGGTGAAATTATGATTGACTTCATTGTCAACTTCCATCGGACCATGTATGTAATGTTTAACTCTGTGACCATTAACTTTAAATTCAATCCCATTTGAATTTATTAACTCTATTGTTCCATATGGGAAAACTCTTTTGACTATAAATGGTCCAGACCATCTTGATTTCAATTTTCCAGGAAATAGCTTGAATCGTGAATTGAAAAGAAGAACTTTATCTCCTTCCTTAAATTCTTTTGAACTTCTGATTCTTTTATCATGCCATTTCTTCGTTCTTTCCTTATAGATTAAGGAATTTTCATATGCCTCAAGTCTTAATTCTTCTAATTCGTTTAGTTGACTTAATCGTAGACGTCCGGCTTCATGTAAATCAAGATTACATGTCTTCAAAGCCTAAAATGCTTTGTGTTCAATTTCTACTGGAAGGTGACATGCTTTTCGTAAACGAGTTTAAAAGGTGTGGTTCTAATTGGAGTTTTGTAGGCTGTTCTAAAAGCCCAGAGTGCATCCTCCAATTTCATGGACCATTCCTTCGGATTTGATCCTATGGTTTTCTCTAGAATTCATTTTAATGCTCGGTTGGTATTTTCAACTTGTCCACTTGTTTGTAGATGATAAGCGGTTGAGATTTTATGAGTTACTCCATATCTTTTGAGAACTTTCTCAAGTTGATTATTACAAAAATGAGTACCCCGATCACTTATTAAAGCTTTCGGTGTTCCGAACCTAGCAAAAAGGCGTTTTAAAAAGTTGACTACAACTCGTGCATCGTTAGTTGGGAGAGCTTGTGCTTCCGTCCATTTAGATACATAATCAATAGCAACGAGAATGTTGAGATTATTATGAGATTTTGGAAATGGACCCATAAAGTCAATACCCCAAACGTCAAATACTTCACATACTTGAATGACATTTTGTAGCATTTCATCACGTTGACTTATTTTTCCGGCCCTTTGACAAGCATCACAGGATTTGCAAAGAAGGTGTGCGTCTTTGAAAATTATAGGCCAATAGAATCCAGCATCGTAAACTTTTCTTGCTGTAAGTTGAAGCCCATAATGCCCTCCTATTGGTCCTGTGTGACAATGGTTTAAGATTTGACTGGCTTCATCCCCGAATACACATCGGCGTATTATTCCATCGGGACAACTTTTAAACAAATGTGGATCTTCCCAGAAATAGTGTTTTATATCACTAAAAAATTTCTTTCGTTTTTGGTACGACAACCCTTTTTCAAGGAATCCACATACTAAGTTCTAACAACCCATCCTAATCCATCTGGACGAAGTCCATATCGATTATAAACAAATCACAATAGTTGGTTACATCGCGAGGTACTTGACCTCTATATGATACATTTTACAAACATTGCATTCGTTTTTAAAAGAGAACACCATTTCATAATATCCAAACCATAAATGACCTAAACCGTCATTTACTTAATAATAATCTCTAATGAACTTCCACGACTCGAATGCAACGTCTTTTAAAATATATCATGAATCACTCCAAGCAATATCCTTAAAATGAGCTAATGCACAGCGGAAGATTTCTTTTAAACCTGAGAATAAACATGCTTTAAAACGTCAACATAAAGTTGGTGAGATATATGTTTAATGCTAGCAGCGTTATAAATATAGACCACAAGATTTCATATACCATAAACGTTTTAATAAGAATATTCTAAGTGGTTGAGCACTTGGTAACCATACTTAACATTTAATCAACGTCGCATATTCCCTTTATTATGAAATCTCACTACACCGTACCAAGTGTAGTAACCGAAATGAAGTACTGTACAACCGTTGAATACTGGTCGTTCAGCCCGGTTGGGGTTGTCAGGCCCGATAGATCTATCAACAGGATTCGTGTTTACAATACCACATGTAAATAGTATTTACCAAGCTACAGGGAAGTATGCCAGTGGTACAACTCAACGTAGAATATATTTTTAGTCACTTGTGTCTATAACGTAAATCATAAAATGCATGTATTCTCATCCCGAAATATTTAGAGTTTAAAAATGGGACTATATACTCACTTTTGCCTTAAAGATATTTAACACGACTTGGTCTCCGATAGATATCACGAACCTAACCATATATATAATATATCAACATATTTTCTTTTCAAATAATCGTTACATATATACTTATAATACTTTTATTATCTATTAGTCCGTAGTTAGCAGTCTGATGTTAGTGGTCCACAATTAGTTGCTTAATAAGATAAAGACTCCATTGTATTCGTATTGATCAGAATTAATCTCGACACATGGTACCGTGTTTTCAAATGACGTGTTGCGTACATAAAGTACCGTGTTGTCAAATGACGTGTTGTGTACAATCATGAGGTCTTATAATTAATCTTCTCGTGTTGTTTACGGGTGGTCCTGAAATATGTAAAATCAAATCATGAGTAAATATATATAAAATATCATGTTAATTAGCCAAGATTTGATTAGTTTGGTTTTAGTCAAAATATTTTCGTAGCTAAACTAGCTTCGGATACCCGATTTTGTTTTAGTCGTAGTTTCTTCAATACAACTCCGTTTTTGTTGATTAAACTTGCCACTTCCTTGGATCGAGCCATTATTTATGAATATGAATAGTAAATACCTTGGTTTGTATTCAAAATCATAGATTATAGGTCAACTTAGGTGAATCTTATGAATGTGATCATTTCCGTCATAAAAACAACATCTAGATGATCATTTTTATAAAAATACTTACACTTTGAGTTAAACCATGAGAATTTTATATGTTAACATATTCATAATAAATATCATTTTTCCAGAATATGAACTTCCAATTCAAAGTTTAAAATGGTTTTTAATTATCCAACCCAAAACAGCCCCCGGTTGCACTCCGACGACGTAGATTCAGTTTTAAGGTGTTCTTTGTAAAATCAAGTTGTATCTTGTTAAGTTAGCATATCATTATGATATATTATAGGTCTTGAAGTGTTTTAAAATTCAAGTTAGAAGGATCTATTTAGTTTGCGAACAAGTTTGAAATCATTCAAACGATGTTCTTGTTGTTATAATTTATAGCTCAAAATAAGATAGCTTTATGAATATGAATCGAATAAGATTATGAATAAGGTTACTACCTCAAGTTACTTGGATAAAGCTACTGGAAAGGAAGTATAATTCTTGATCTTCAAAGAGTTTTTAAAATGGGTTCAAAAGATTGAAAGTATAAACTTGAAATGGATGATCTTCATGAAGTGTTCTTGTTTGGTTTTTCTTATGATAATTTTAGGTTGTTTTAAGGCTTATAATTGAAGTGTTTTTGCTGAATTGAAGTAGTAGAACAAAGGCTTTCAAGTGTGTGTGTTTTTAGGGAGTAAAATCTTAGAATAAAAATTGAAATGGAAATGATATAGATATAGATATATAAAATGTCATATGTATATAGATATAAAGAGATTCCAAGTTGAAATTTTAGCTAGAAGTTTAATACTAGATGTTAAGAGTTGTTAAACATGTCTCCCCCATGATTAAAAAGGTTGAAAATAATGTTTTACTATTAGTATATACGAATAGTAAATACATCCAGAAGTTATGTATAATACGGGTATAAATACAAAATTATTTTGTTTATGTGTTTAAAGATGTCTCATGAGTTATATGTAATAACAAGGATGTCATTTTTCATGATAAAAGGTTGAAAATGATGTTTTCCTATTAGTATATTCCAATAGTAAATACATCTAGAAACTGTGTATTAATACATCTTAATACAATACATATATATTTATTTTAACTATATATATATATATATATATATATATATATATATATATATCGTTTCGAAGTCCTTAAGTTAGTAGTCTCATTTTATGTATATAATCTATTGTTAATATATTTAATGAGATACTTAATTATCATATATTCAAGTTAGATATAATCCATATATATACATAAGTATATAATTAATACAAGTTATGACGTTCGTGAATCGTCGGACAAATGGATGGTCAATTGTTTGTATAAAACTCATTTCAAAAGTTTTAAAACTTGTCAAAATTCATTGCTTATCATGACGAAATTATTAAATCTTATAGAGAATTGGTTTAAAATAAGTTGAAATTTTTCGGGTCGTCACAGTACCTACCCGTTAAAGAAATTTCGACCCGAAATTTGAATGGGATGGTGATGGCTGACAATAAGTATGTTTTCATGACGTATACGAGTTGAAAATTAGAGTTTTATTATCATCAAGTAATATTGATAAAGCAATTTGATTTTTGTGAAGAGTACGAGTGAGGCTATCACCAAAGGGTGAAATGAGTAGGTATAGATTCGTCATATCTTTTGACGTAGATAGGATTGATTTCCAAGTTCAAGAGATTTGGAGTAAAATATTCATAATGAGATTTGATTCTTCGATAATCAAGGAAATTAGAAACCGCTTTAAATGCGATCATCTATTTTGATTGCTCTGTCGGATCTTTTACTATAAATCCACCTCCCTTCATTTCCTTACAACTCATACCTTCTATTCTTCCTCCCTCAATTCATACTTTAAAACATTTATCAGTATGCTTCATCCAGTACTGATCCTGGATATACTCTTAACTTTTATCTCTGTCATTCTTCTTTTTCATCTACCACCGGAGGATTTTATTTATTTCTACTATTACCTTGGGGTTATAGTATTGTTAATTCTCCCGTGCCTTTACGTTGCAATACGTATTGATATACACGGTTTGTAATTTATTTGTTGTTGTCGAGCTTTATATTTTCCTTTATATTCAACAGTTCCATACTTCTGTTTCCTCTTCCCGACTTTGAGTCAAGCAAATAATGGTCCGGAATTCGTAGGTATGGATTTTGAAATAACCATAGTTAATGTTCTAAGAAGGAAATAGTAATTGCACGATCTTGATTTGGTAAGTTACCAGAATGTCCGAAAAGATAGAATTATCAAGGAGATATGTTCTTAATATGTTTGGAGATTGGGTAGAATGTAAGAGTTGTGTAACATGGCACATGATGACGTTATGATCTGTGAATCATTATGTTCCATTTAGAAACTCAGCATGAATTACTGTAATATAATCACGTTGATCAAGTGTCATTATATTATACTAATTCATGCTTCAGTTTCCAACACTACTTCAAAACATTCATATTTTAAACTCGAATTTTTCAGAATTTAGAAACTAACACCGTTTCTTTTATATTGTAACACAGAAATTGTGAAGAGATAAATGATTTTTGATGAGGATAGTTGGGAATATATCTTCAGGAATATCGGAGATATTTATAATGAAAGATACGATGATATCCTAGAATATCTAAGATCAGGGAATGACGTGGAAAATCTATCTGTGAAGGTTTAGAATAAGGAGTAAGGTTCTTACTAACAGTTTCAGCAGACACTGAATCATTTGAATCCTTTGAAGGTAGATTTCGTCATTGTGATTTGTCCACGACCTCCTTTATACTTTGCTCAATCCGTTTTCCAGTACCAAATTTTTCGTTCGAGCTTTTCCAATCTATTATTCTTTATTGTCAAACTTCTGACAGTAATTGTTGTCTACTGTCTTTACCACTTTATCAGTCTTTTCCAAAACTTCATAGCACTAATTCGTAGACTGGAGCATTTTTCAGAAACTTCACATTTGAAATATGTAATTCTTGGGGATAGACGTTTATATATATAACTGCTGAAATAGAAACGCTGCGAGATTTCAAAATACCAATTGTTGATTCCACCAAAGGGGTAACGAGTTGCTGGTACATCTGCTGATAATGTCGTGGAATATAAAAGGTTCCCCGGTAACAAAAGGGTAATCGTATGTATTACAGGTTATAATAAGGCTACTTCGAATGGAAAGTCGAGGTCGACTTGCTGAAACTGTGACAAAATTTGCTATTTTGAAAAGGAATCGCAAAGTTATTTTTGCTAATAAATGCTAAAAGATTTAACGCGGATACGTGTTAAATTATGTCCTTGGTTTCGAGAGCTTTTCAGGTGCAAGACTGCGAGTAATGTGTGGTTGGATCATCATCTCGATTGTCCATTATTTGAAGTGTCTTCAGGAATTTCGAAGGGTTTGATCATAGATTGTAATTGTTAATATACATATGATGTTTTAGGACTTTGAATGATACAAATATTTTTCTGGGTTCCAAGAATCGAATGATGTTCTAGCATAGTTTTGAAGTCAAAGTATAGTTTTGAAAGATGTAAGAGTCCTAAGAGTGATGTCTTCTGTTAAGTCTTGACTTGGATTTCGTTTTGTCGTAATCAAATTTGGATGAGAATGGTTGTTTTGATTTCTATGAAAGAATGTATATTATTGTGAAGGTTATGAGAATGGTTGTTTTGATTTCTATGAAAGAATGTATATTATTGTGAAGGTAGTGAGTATAGTTGATGATTGTTGAATCAGAGTCGAAGAATATAATCATATTAATTGTGAATTTATATATCTCTCGGGTATTACCTACCCGTTAAAAAAAATTTCACAAGTAATGTTTTGTACCAGAGAATTTTATTACAATCTTTATGAAAATATATGTACATATATATTTTCTTCAGATGTAATCATGAATTTAATAAGTCAATATAATATTAGACTCGTTTGATTTTCGGTTTGAGCTAGAATAAGTAATCTCTAAAATGATTAGGAACCACATATTCTTTACAGAATATTAATGAAGTTATGGATCAATACCTCATTATTTATTCTTATATATATTTCCTTAGTGAATCATGCTGATACTCATTGAACTCTTGCTAACTTCGCAAGATATGAATGTTGTTTCCCAGTAAGCTTCGAGTACATTGAAGATGAAAGTGTAAAATTAAACATATTATTGAATAATACACTTTGTTTATTATAAAACGGAATTCAGTGAATTGAAACAGGGATTGTAGTTAACAATGATTAAGTTGCTGACGAAGGACGTACATCATTGCATATTTATAGTATGAATTTAAACGAGTAGTATCTACCCTTTTTCAATTCATACTTAATAGCTTAGTACAAAAAGATTTATTTTGGTTTCCGAATTCATATATATAAAATATTTATATAAATTCTTTAGAAGAATGAGTTAATACTTCATAACTCGTTGATGCAATATACGCGTTATTGATGATGTCCACGGTGATTCTTGAACTGGTGGAGCTTGTGATGTTAAAGGTGCTGACGATTCTAACGATGTTGACAGCACTGACTGTGTTGGTGAGGCTAAGGGTACTGCTGATGCTGTTGGTAAAAAAAGTCTAGCTTGTACCTTACGCATCATTCTTGTCGGGGTTTCTACTTTTCCTTTTATCATTTCTGTCCACTCATCTGATTTATAGTTAAGGCAGAAATAGGTAATCTCTATGTCTTTAGAGATTACATAATCACCATAGAATATTTCTCCGATGAAGTTATGAATATCGTTTATTATTGTTGGTACTTCTTGGTATCTATGGTGCGTGTGACGTTGATATCCGAGGTACGGATGGTGATATTGAGGCGTGTGATGCGGATGTGATTGTTGGTGGTGGTAATGATCCTGTTGATGTTGATGATGGTGATAACGTTAATGCTGGTGATGCTGCTGGTGCTTAGGGTATTGAGGCTTGCGATGTTGATGTTATTGACGGTACTAGTTATGCTGTTGATGCTGCTGATGGTGTTTGTAACCTTCGTACCGTATTCTCCAAAGCCACTACCCGAGCGCGAAGATCGTTGACTTCTTCTATTACACCGGGGTGATTGTCGGTTCGGACGAGCGGATAAATAAAATCTAGAATTTGATGTAGTATATAATTGTGACGAGATACTCTGGAAATGAGAGAGAAAATGGTTTCTTGAACAGGTTCGCAAGTAAGTGCTTCAAGTTCATCGTCAAGAGGGCAATTTGGTGGATGGAAGGGATCACCTTCTTCTTGTTTCCAATTATTGAGGAGGCTACGAACCCATCCCCAATCTATCCAAAATAGATGATGATTGATTGGTTGATCCGTTCCGGTCACAATGCTTTCGGAGCTTGAGTGGAATTCCATATCAGAATACGAGGAACTTGAATTAGTGACGAGTTCCATTTCGTATGATTGAATAAAGGATTTTTCGATATGAAATGATTTTCCAGCTATCTAGTGGTATTCTAATTATATAGAATATACATATATATAGAACAAAAGATCTCGTAGATTACGGAGGGATTTACGGAATATGTCAGATAAAGTTTACAGTAACAGATACGCGTAGATATGAATTAGCAAATACGCTAAGATATGAATTTTGTCTAGACACCATTCATGCAATAAATGCACTAAGACACGTTTAGACTTAAGATGATAAGCAGGTAATTTCCTACGGATGATAATTAGATGATTTTCGACACAAAATGATAAGCAAAATTTTGACATGCAGACACGGTTGAAGTCCAGACTCACTAATGCAACCTAATGACTTATCAGTTAGACACACTAATGCAGACCTGGTTCGCTAAGACCACTGCTCTGATACCAACTCTAACAACCCATCCTAATCCATCTGGATGAAGTCCATATCGATTATAAATGAATCACAATAGTTGGTTACATCGCGAGGTACTTGACCTCTATATGATACATTTTACAAACATTGCATTCGTTTTTAAAAGACAACACCATTTCATAATATCCAAACCATAAATGACCTAAACCGTCATTTACTTAATAATAATCTCTAATGAACTTCCACGACTCGAATGCAACGTCTTTTGAAATATATCATGAATGACTCCAAGTAATATCCTTAAAATGAGCTAATGCACAGCGGAAGATTTCTTTCAAACCTGAGAATAAACATGCTTTAGAACGTCAACATAAAGTTGGTGAGATATAGGTTTAATGCTAGCAGCGTTATAAATATAGACCACAAGATTTCATATACCATAAACGTTTTAATAAGAATATTCTAAGTGGTTGAGCACTTGGTAACCATACTTAACATTTAATCAACATCGCATATTCCCTTTATTTTGAAATCTCACTACACCGTACCAAGTGTAGTCACCGAAACGAAGTACTGTGCAACCGTTGAATACTGGTCGTCCAGCCCGGTTGGGGTTGTCAGGCTCGATAGATCTATCAACAGGATTCGCGTTTACAATACCACATGTAAATAGTAGTTACCAAGCTACAGGGAAGTATGCTAGTGGTACAACTCAACGTAGAATATATTTTTAGTCACTTGTGTCTATAACGTAAATCATAAAATGCATGTATTCTCATCCCGAAATATTTAGAGTTTAAAAATGGGACTATATACTCACTTTGGCCTTGAAGATATTTAACACAACTTGGTCTCCGATAGATATCACGAACCTAACCATATATATAATATATCAACATATTTTCTTTTCAAATAATCGTAACATATATACTTATAATACTTTTATTATCTATTAGTCCGTAGTTAGCAGTCCGATGTTAGTGGTCCACTATTAGTTGCTTAATAAGATAAAGACCCCATCGTATTCTTATTGATCAGAATTAATCTCGACCCATGGTACGTGTTGTCAAATGACGTGTTGCGTACATAAAGTACTGTGTTGTCAAATGACCTGTTGTGTACAATCATGAGGTCTTATAATTAATCTTCTCGTGTTGTTTACGGGTGGTCCTGAAATATGTAAAATCAAATCATGAGTAAATATATATAAAATATCATGTTAATTAGCCAAGATTTGATTAGTTTGGTTTTAGTCTAAATATTTTCGTAGCTAAACTAGCTTCGGATACCCGATTTTGTTTTAGTCGTAGTTTCTTCAATACAACTCTGTTTTTGTTGATTCAACTTGCCACTTCCTTGGATCGAGCCATTATTTATGAATATGAATAGTAAATACCTTAGTTTATATTCAAAATCACAGGTTATAGGTCAAACTTAGGTGAATCTTATGAAAGTGATCATTTTCGTCATAAAACAACATCTAGATGATCATTTTTATAAAAATACTTACACTTTGAGTTAAACCATGAGAATTTTATATGTTAACATATTCATAATAAATATCATTTTTCCAGAATATGAACTTCCAATTCAAAGTTTAAAATGGTTTTTAATTATCCAACCCAAAACAGCCCCCGGTTGCACTCCGACGACGTAGATTCAGTTTTAAGGTGTTCTTTGTAAAATCAAGTTGTATCTTGTTAAGTTAGCATATCATTATGATATATTATAGGTCTTGAAGTGTTTTAAAATTCAAGTTAGAAGGATCTATTTAGTTTGCGAACAAGTTTGAAATCATTCAAACTATGTTCTTGTTGTTATAATTTATAACTCAAAATAAGATAGCTTTATGAATATGAATCGAATAAGATTATGAATAAGGTTACTACCTCAAGTTATTTGGATAAATCTACTAGAAAGGAAGTATAATTCTTGATCTTCAAAGAGTTTTTGAAATGGGTTCAAAAGATTGAAAGTATAAACTTGAAATGGATGATCTTCATGAAGTGTTCTTGTTTGGTTTTTCTTATGATAATTTTAGGTTGTTTTAAGGCTTATAATTGAAGTGTTTTTGCTAAATTGAAGTAGTAGAACAAAGGCTTTCAAGTGTGTGTTTTTAGGGAGTAAAATCTTAGAATAAAAATTGAAATGGAAATGATATAGATATAGATATATAAAATGTCATATGTATATAGATATAAAGAGATTCCAAGTTGAAATTTTAGCTAGAAGTTTAATACTAGATGTTAAGAGTTGTTAAACATGTCTCCCCCATGATTAAAAAGGTTGAAAATGATGTTTTACTATTGGTATATATGAATAGTAAATACATCCAGAAGTTGTGTATAATACGGGTATAAATACAAAATTATTTTGTTTATGTGTTTAAAGATGTCTCATGAGTCATATGTAATAACAAGGATGTCATTTTCTATGATAAAAGGTTGAAAATGATGTTTTCCTATTAGTATATTCCAATAGTAAATACATCTAGAAACTATGTATTAATACATCTTAATACAATACATATATATTTATTTTAACTATATATATATATATATATATATATATATATATATATATATATATATATATATATATATATATATATATATATATATATCGTTTCGAAGTCCTTATGTTAGTAGTCTCATTTTATGTATATAATCCATTGTTAATATATTTAATGAGATACTTAATTATCATATGATAACGCCATTTTTATACATATATTTTGGGCGTTATCTTGTTCCATTTGCTAGTATTTTGAAGACTTTCGAGGAGATATCGAGTTATTTGAGTTTAAAATGAAGAAAAGTGTCAAGATATGGTTCGTTGGCTCATTATTGTTGATTTTATTGAGGTTATAGCCAAAACAAAGTTAGAGTTGAAGATAAACGTGCCTCGGGTGAAAAAAATCAGTTTCCATCGCTTCAGGATAAGGTTTATCGCGTTTTGGTCATCATGATACGTGATGAAGTACATCAGAACACGACATGGAAAAGGGGCCGTTCTGACCATTCTATCGGTTATTAAGAAGCTTTGTCGCGTCCTATTTATCGCGTAACGCGATGAGGTTCTCGCGTATCGCGATGAGATGTCGCGGATCGCGACATAGGTCGGTTTCAGCTGTTTTTCCAGCTTCTATAAATAGACGAATTTTACCCCAATTTAGGGTATGCAGTTTTTATTCCTAACTTTAGCCTACAACAACTTTAGTTACGAATTTCTTTGTCTTTCTTCATTATTTTACAAGGGTTTAAGCTACAATATCATTCTTGGTTAGTTTAATTACTTTTATTAATTTGTTCTTCATTCAATTCAATGATTATGTTTAATTGTTCTTCTTATTTATTTGTTCTTTGCTTTACCATGAGTAGCTAAATATTTAGTATTCGCTTAGATGCATGAACCTAGATGATGGATTGCGATCTTTTGGTTAATAACAATTAATTAAAATTACACAAGTTTATGTCTAGCTAAGATCCACCGTTATTAAAGCTTATTGATTGTTAGATCACGGAAGTTATTAATTACTTGACGACAGTTAAATTGATTAATAGCTTTTACTAGATTATTGAACGTGAATAATTTAGGAATACGTGAGATTTTATGAGGGACACCGATAATAAAATTAATCGTATAGTGGTTGAGCTTGAAATTAGTTGCAATAATTGTGAGGTTGTAAGGGACACCAAACCAACCTAAGTTAGATTATAATCTTGAGTAATACCATTGTGAATTGGTTAGTAACTTTAGGTTAAAGACAGTTATACTTAGGTTGCTAGTCTTAAACTGTAGGAATCGACAGAAAAATACAGTGTCACATCATTGTAACTGTTTAATTAACGGGTTTAAACGAGCAATCCTAGCCTAGGGAATTGTAGCTAAGTGAATACCTTTGTTTCTTATTGAGTTAAGTTTAATTTACTTTCGCGTTTAATCAGTTTTACAACAAAACCCCCTTTTAAATCTTAGAATAATTAATAGTTCAAGTTTTCAATTACCTGCTCTCTGTGGAACGAATTGTTCAAATACTTGTTTAATTACTACACGAACTGGTTATAGTTGTCTGTATTGTGTGATAATCGATAGGTATTTAGCTAATAATTTAGAGTACGAAATTACATATCAACTTTTTGGCGCCGCTGCCGGGGAGCGGTGTAATTATTGGGAATTTGGTTAAGCTTTTGATTATTCGATCCTTTTGTGAGAAGCAATTCTTGCAAAAGTTATTTTTTCTGTTTTATTATTTTTTGTTTATATTTACGCGCGGTTTTGTTGTGGTGTGATCGCAGGTTAGGTACCAATAACTCTGGAACCGTCTAGAGTTTACTACACACGCAGCAAGGCTAAAGAAGAACAGGAAATCGCCGAGAATTTCGCTGAGTTACCTTTTTATATTCCGAATTTTGAGTATATTAAGGAAGAAGTTAACATGGCTGAAGGAGCAGCAGGACAGACTATGGAAGCATTGATGAAAGCCACAAGGGCTGGTAACGGACATGCTATCAGGCAACCACCAGTCACTACAGATTTTGAAGTCAAGGGACAGATTCTTGATATGATAACTCACCAATGCCAATTCAGAGGTACACCGAAGGAGGATGCATTCGAGCATCTTCGTTCCTTCAAAAGCATTTGCAACTAGTTCAAGATTGCAAATATCGCGGAGACAGTTATCTATTTGAGGGTTTTTCCTTGGTCTTTGAAAGATGATGCCAAGGATTGGTTAGACTCATTGCCTGAAGGCGAAATTGATAGTTGGACTACAATGGAAGATAAGTTTTTGCAACGTTTCTTTCCAGCTGCAAAGGCCGCTCAACTGCAGAGCGAAATTAATCACTTTGTTCAGAAGCCACATGAGACACTTTATGATGCTTGGACACGATTCGGAAAAATGTTACGTAATTCTCCTCAACACGGGTTGAACAACTTCAATAAGGTCCAAATTTTCTACAAAGGGGTTAATGTGCCGACGAGGAAAGAACTTGATATCGCTGCAGGTGGTTCTTTGATGAAAAAGACTCCGGATGACGCTTATGAAATCATCTCAGATACTGCCATGCATTCGTATGATTGGCATCAAGAATTAGATCTTTCTCGCTCTTCTTATGTTGCTAGTACCGAAACTAGTGACGAGCTTGTTGCAGTTAAGGCTCAACTTGCGACTTTTAAGAGACGGATGGAGTCAATGACTAAAGAGATGCACGCTATGAAAGTGGGTTGTGAATTATGCCAAGGACCGAATCTTACCAAAGATTGTGATCAAACATCAATGGAGGAACAGGCTAATTATCTGGGTTACGTTAAGAAGGGTGATTTTGCTCTTAGTGAATTTCTGGGTGGGAGACAGTTTTTCAATCAGGCGAATAACATGGGCGGTAACAATTATCAGAGTGGTAATCTGGTTTATCAGGGCAATCAGAAGGTATATCCGTACAGGCCGCCTGGGTTTAATAACAGAAATCAGCAAGAACCACCTAGGAATTTCCAGCAGCCTATGCCACCTGTTCAGCAGCCAGAGAATAAGATGCCTCCTTTGGAGGAATTGCTACGGGGTTTTATTATGAAAACGGACGAAAGTATCACTGCTTTGAGGCAAGATGGGGAATCTACAAAACAGCAAGTTAAAAATCAGCAGGCTTCGATTCAGAACTTGGAACGGGATGTGGGGCGTATTGCTCAATCTTTATCGGAGAGACCACCGGGTGCTCTCCCAGCTAATACGCAATCTAATCCCAAAAACAAGATGCCGGCTAGGAATGAACACGTTAATGCTATAACCACTCGAAGTGGTTTGGTTATTAACAAGGAGACTCCGAAGTCTTCTCCTATTGTTTCTTCTAATGTTTTGCAGGTAGCTATTAATGAGGAGCAAAAGGAGGAAGAGCCCGAGTTAGAAAAGTCGCCTGAGGAAGAGAAAAAGGAAGATGATCTGCCGGAGATCATAACTAAATCACCGCCGTTAAAGGAATACAAAGCGCCAATTCCTTACCCGAAAGCGTTGACCAAGGATAAGCTTGCTAGTCAATATCAGAAATTTGCAAACATGATTAAACAGATTAGCGTGAACATGCCACTCGCGGAAGTGCTCCAAGGGATGCCTAACTATGGGAAGTTTCTCAAAGATCTAATCTCCAAGAAAGGTAAGTACCATGAGGTATCCGCCGCATTCCTCCATAAGGAATGTTCGGCCATCTTGAAAAAGAGTAATATGCCTCCAAAATTGGGCGACCCGGGTAGTTTTCTTAATCCTTGCACTATGGGTAATTCGGATGTGTACGATGCACTTGCCGATTTAGGTGCTAGTGTTAACCTTATGCCATATTCGTTGTATCTTAAACTCGGCCTAGGAGACTTGAAACCTACAAGAATGGGGATTCGCTTAGCGAACCACTCTTTTGATACCCCCATTGGAATAGCCGAGGACATATTGGTGAAGGTTGAGTCACTTGTATTTCCAGTTGATTTCGTGATCTTAGAGATGAGAGAGGACACTAAGGTGCCCATTATTCTAGGTCGACCATTCCTTAACACCGCGGATGCTATCATCCACGTTCAAAAAGAACAACTTAGCTTAGGTGTTGGGAATGAGACGGTGATTTGTCACATTAATAAAGCCATGAGACACCCTATTTCAACCGATGATGAATATTTTACTATTGATGTTATTGACGATTGTGTTGAGCATGATATGCAGGAATTGTTAAGTGTAGACACGTCGGATGTAATCATGATGGGTGAAGTCAACGGTGACTTCGACCCGGAAGTTGAGTTGGAGGAGTTGCTAAAAGAGGATGAGCTTAAAGAATCGGAATCATTTGAAATTATCCGGTTGAAAAATGAATTCCGCATCAAAACATCTCTCGAAGAACCGCCCACCTTGGAGCTTAAGGAGCTTCCACCTCACATGGAATATGCTTATCTTCAAGGTACGTCCCAATTGCCGGTTATTATTTCTTCGACACTTACCGGCGACCAAAAGGGTCGGTTGGTTTCCGTTCTTAAATCCCACAAAAGGGCAATAGCTTGGAAAACCTCGGACATACCGGGCATCAATCCGGCCTTTTGTACTCATCGAATCCTAATGGAAGATGATTTTAAACCCGTGGTACAAAGGCAACGTCGTCTAAACCCGAATATGAAAGAGGTCGTTAAAAAAGAGGTGGTTAAATTGCTCGATGCCGGGTTAATTTATCCCATCTCGGACAGCCCGTGGGTAAGCCCTGTTCAAGTTGTGCCCAAAAAGGGAGGCACGACTGTTGTTCTCAACGAGAAGGACGAAATTGTCCCTACTCGTACTGTCACGGGATGGAGAATTTGTATAGATTATCATCGTTTGAACGACGCCACTAGGAAGGACCACTTCCCGCTTCCATTTATTGATCAAATGCTTGAGCGTTTAGCGGGAAGGGAGTTCTATTATTTCCTAGATGGATTTTCAGGCTACTTTCAAATCCCCATTGATCCGAAGGACCAAGATAAAACCACATTTACTTGTCCTTTCGGTACCTTTGCTTATCGCCGAATGCCATTCGGGCTATGCAATGCCCCGAGCACCTTCCAAAGGTGTATGGTTGCCATCTTTCATGACATGATCGAAGACTTCATGGAAGTTTTCATGGACGATTTTTCTGTCTTTGGAGACTCTTTCGATTCGTGTCTTGTTAATCTTGAAAAAGTGCTCAAAAGGTGCGAGGAATCAAACCTTGTTCTTAACTGGGAAAAATGCCACTTCATGGTGAAGGAAGGCATTGTTTTAGGGCACAAAATCTCTCGCGCAGGTATTGAGGCTGATAAGGCCAAAATTGATGTTATTTCAGGCCTTCCCAAACCTACAAATGTTAAAGCCATTCGTAGTTTTCTTGGTCATGCGGGATTCTATAGACGGTTCATTAAGGACTTCTCTAAGATTGCCCGACCAATGACTAAACTCCTTGAGAAAGACGTTCCTTTCGACTTTAATATCGAATGCGAGAACACTTTCAACTTCTTAAAAGAGAAGCTCACACACGCTCCTATCATGGTATCTCTCGATTGGTCTCAACCTTTCGAGCTTATGTGTGATGCTAGTGATTTCGCGTTAGGCACGGTTTCAGGTCAACGCCACGTTAATCACTTTAAACCTATTTATTACGCGAGTAAGACACTTACGGGGGCTCAATTAAATTATACCACCACGGAAATGGAGCTCCTTGCGGTCGTCTTTGCGTTTGATAAATTTAGGTCATATTTGGTGTTGTCTAAAACGGTCGTTTACACCGATCATTCGGCCCTTAAGTACTTGTTCTCCAAACAAGATGCTAAGCCTAGACTCATTCGTTGGATTCTTCTTCTCCAAGAATTTGACATTGAGATCAAGGATAAAAAGGATGCCGAAAATTTAGCCGCGGATCATTTATCTCGTCTTGAAAATCCAAACCTAGAGGAACTCAATGAATCGGATATTCATGATACATTCCCCGATGAGTCCCTTATGGGTATCAAAATTGAATCCGAAACTCCTTGGTTCGCCGATATTGCTAATTATCTAGCCGCGGGTATTCTTTCCAAAGGTTTAACTTACCAACAAAAGAAGAAATTCTTTGCGGATATTAAGTTTTACTTTTGGGATGCCCCATATCTTTTTCGAATTGGGACGGATCAAGTAATTCGTCATTGTGTTTATGGGAAGGAAGCTCGACAAATTCTAGAGCATTGTCACCAAGGACCCACAGGTGGGCATCTTGGAGCTAATTATACGGCTAAGAAAATCTTCGATTCGGGATTCTATTGGCCTACCATTTTCAAAGATGCTAGTGCCTTTATCAAAACTTGTGATGCTTGCCAAAGGGCGGGAAACATCTCCAAAAGAGATGAGATGCCCCAAACGAGTATTCAAGTTTGTGAGATATTTGACATTTGGGGGATAGATTTCATGGGACCTTTTCCCGCATCCAACAAATGCAAATACATCCTTGTGGAGGTTGACTATGTGTCAAAGTGGGCGGAGGCCAAAGCTTTGCCTACTAATGACGCAAGAGTCGTCGTTGACTTCCTTAAAAATCTCTTTTCGCGTTTCGGGCTTCCAAAGGCCTTGATTAGTGATCGCGGTATGCACTTTGCAAATCAACTACTCGAGAAGGTGCTTAAGAGGTATGGAGTAACCCACCATTTCTCCATGGCTTACCACCCTCAAACAAGTGGCCAAGTTGAGAATACTAACCGTAGACTAAAACGCATTCTTGAAAGAACGGTGAAAAACAATCCTAAGATTTGGAACCGGAAGTTGAATGACGCGTTATGGGCATTTCGAACTGCGTATAAAACGCCCATTGGTACTACACCATTCCATCTCATTTATGGAAAAGCGTGTCATTTGCCGGTTGAAGTGGAGCATAAGGCGTATTGGGCACTTAAACAGTGTAATACGGACCTTAAGGAAGCAGGAGAACATCGGTTTTTGCAAATTCATGAACTTGAGGAATTGCGAAACCATGCTTAAGAGAATTCGTGCATTTATAAGGAGAAAACGAAGTTATGGCATGATGCGCGTTTGAAGATGAGAAAAGAATTTGAACCTGGCGATAAAGTTTTGTTATTTCAATCTAAGTTTAAATTCTCTGTCGGAAAGCTTAGGTCACGATGGTCCAGTCCATTCGTGGTGAAGAAAGCTTTTCCGGCCGGGCACGTGGAATTGTTAGATAACGAGGGTAGAAGCTTTAAGGTGAATGGTCATCGGTTAAAATTGTATCACGAGGTATTCGATAACACCGAGAGGGAGGACCTCACCCTCTACCCGAAAGACACATGAACGTGGCCATGAGTCGAGAAAACGACTCGTTAAAAAATCAATTCGTGTAGAATTTTGTATTTTTATTTTTTCTTTATTTGGTAATTTTTGTGTACTTGGTAAACCGTGAAAACTTCAAAAACAATATAAAATCTGAAAAAACAAAAAAAAAAAAAAAAAGTCACCAAAACGCGACAAATACCACCAAAACGCAACAGATTGATCAGTCCGGACCCCATAGGTTGTCACGTTTGGGTCTAAACTATCGTGTTTGAATACAGAGTGTCGCGGAATGCGACACCTTGTCGCGAAACGCGATAGTTACAGCAGGTCGGGGTATATTAGCTTTTTCCAGCCTCTTTCATCACCACCACTTAATTCTCTTTATCTCTCTCGAATTTTCTGCTCTCAATTGGCCATAACCCATCAATTAAATCTTCGATTTACTCACGAATCTTCATCTAATCAACATCATGGCTAGGGTATGATTTAACCTCTCCTTGCTTGTTTTCATCTTTTTCTAATGATTAATTTCGAATTTCATTAGGGTTTAAGTGAAAAACAAGTGTGGGGGTGTGTTTATGTGTTATTGTTCGATTTTTGTTGAAGATTATGTATGCTTAACATGTTATTACTTCGATTTTCATGCCTATTGTTCTATAATTTCGTTCTTTGATTTATAGGGTTCTTAGGTATGATTAATTGGGGGTTTTAAATTTGTGAGTTAAATTGATATATTTTGAATGTTGTATGATTGTTAGTTGAGTATAAATACCATGAATTCATGTTTAAATTGTCTATATTTTGATTTTGAATTCTAGGGTTCATGTGTAATTAGGGATTTTGACTTGGTTGACTGGGTTTGACTCAGTTTGACTTTTGGATTGTGTTTAGCATGTGCCGATGATATGTATGCTTTGATTACGTGTTTGGATTGTTGGTTTACTTAGTTAAAGTTGCATATGTTACTGAGAGGATGACGTTAGTAGATTGATTTGTGTTGATTTGACATGCATGCTTTGAATTGTTTATAACTGTGAGGATTTTCATGATGATTAAGGATGATACTTGAGAATTTGTTATAAGTGACCATTGACATTGTGTGCCTTAGGTATATGTTTGAAAGAATGCAGGGTATCGCTAACGCTAACATGTCCTTTGTGATATATCTTTTTGGTTTGTCATTGTGTTTGTTTTTCAGACAGGAGGACGTGGTAATGCTAGGGGTGCTTCAAGTTTCGGTACTGCAGCCGGTGCAGCTGAGGAGGTTCAACCGCAACCTCCAATTCCTCAAACAGAATTACATGTGAATTTACGGTTTAATGGTCGATCGGAGGTTATTAAGCAAAGAAAGGCGGATGTTCAAGAGTTGATTCGTAAAGAATTTGAACCACATCGGGTGGTTGATTGGAATGTTTTGCAACGAGGTGGTTTACATGCTACGGTTATGGAGTATTTGCAGTTAGAATGGCGTAGTTCTGTGTATAATGATTGGGTTGCTTTCTTTGGGATTCATGAAGTAGTTTACCGGGAGTTGGTTATTGAATTTTACTCTACATATGTGATGAACCTTCACCCTGAAAACGTTGTTGATCCAACGTTTATGACTTTTCATTTGGGTGGGGTTAACCGCTCTATGTCATTATTTCAGTTGGCTACTTGTTTGGGAATTTATACTGATGAAGAACGCACACGAGTTAGTTTTCGAGATTATCTTTGGGGTACTGAAAAGGTAATTGATATGATTGATCCTCGTGAATTTGATGCAGCTAGAGTTTGGGGGGATATTGCTTCTGATTCTGAAAGGAGCCCGAGTAACTGTCCTTGTGTTCATATCATGGATCTCGCTCTTCTTGCAATTCAACGAATGGTTGCGCATACTATTACACATCGAAGAAGTGGGAACGAGAAGGTCTCTTTACCAGACCTTCGGTATGTGAACCAATTCCGAACCAAGACACCTACTTCGGTTGCTTATGGAGTGGCTTATTTTCTTAAACATCAGGGTAGTGGACTTCGTTCTGCGGGAAGTTCGATTCGAGGTGGTCATTTTATCACGAGGATTGCGTCGGTTTTTGAGATTGATAGATCGGATATGGAGCGAATTGTTACTGAGGCGGTTGTGTTAAGAGAAAATGTTTTTCGAGGAGCAAGAGTAATATCTTTTGAGCACGGTCAGGTTATTCCGTATAGGGTTCGTCGTCGTCGTCCCCGAGATGCACAGGGGGCACAGGAGGAGGATGAAGAGATGACCGAGGGTGGTCAGGATGCGGGTCAAGGTGTCGGGGGTCAACGTTATACAAACCGAGATTTAATGGAACATATGCGTAATATGCAGCTTTATAATGAGGAAACCCGAGCACGCTCGGAAAGTCAGATTGCATATGGCATTAGTGAGGTTACGTATCATCACGATTGGCATTGACACAACTTGGAGCTTGTTTCTCCTAATACCATCTTTACTCCTTATGACACTCGTGTTCCATGGACTCCGGAGTTGACAGGTCCTTATCGGGTATATGATCGCACAGCAGCTCAGGAAGTTTGGGAGGATACGGTACGACGAGAGGAGCAGGTTCTAGTTCTCAGTATGATGAAGGTAACCAGGGAGGACAGTCAGGTGGTGGAGGTCCTTATGGTGGGCAGTATGATGGCTCTTATGGAGGGTATAACCCTTGGTGATTGGATGCGGTGGTGATCGTGTGGTGACAAGCAAAACAATAACTTTTTAATTTCGTTTATTTGTTTTTATTTTGGATGACTGTAACCTTAATTAGGATGATGGTAGTTGTTAGTGTTTAAACTTAATACTTTAGATTTTTAATGGGGCGTTTCGGTACCATGGTGGTACCACCCCATTAATTGTGGTTGTGGTACCATAGTTTTTGAATTGGGTTCAAAAGATTGAAAGTATAAACTTGAAATGGATGATCTTCATGAAGTGTTCTTGTTTGGTTTTTCTTATGATAATTTTAGGTTGTTTTAAGGCTTATAATTGAAGTGTTTTTGCTAAATTGAAATAGTAGAACAAAGGCTTTCAAGTGTGTGTTTTTAGGGAGTAAAATCTTAGAATAAAAATTGAAATGGAAATGATATAGATATAGATATATAAAATGTCATATGTATATAGATATAAAGAGATTCCAAGTTGAAATTTTAGCTAGAAGTTTAATACTAGATGTTAAGAGTTGTTAAACATGTCTCCCCCATGATTAAAAAGGTTGAAAATGATGTTTTACTATTGGTATATATGAATAGTAAATACATCCAGAAGTTGTGTATAATACGGGTATAAATACAAAATTATTTTGTTTATTTGTTTAAAGATGTCTCATGAGTCATATGTAATAACAAGGATGTCATTTTCCATGATAAAAGGTTGAAAATGATGTTTTCCTATTAGTATATTCCAATAGTAAATACATCTAGAAACTGTGTATTAATACATCTTAATACAATACATATATATTTATTTTAACTATATATATATATATATATATATATATATATATATATATATATATATATATATATATATATATATATATATATATATATATATATATATATATATCGTTTCGAAGTCCTTAAGTTAGTAGTCTCATTTTATGTATATAATCCATTGTTAATATATTTAATGAGAGACTTAATTATCATATGATAACACCATTTTCATACATATATTTTGGGCGTTATCTTGTTCCATTTGCTAGTATTTTGAAGACTTTGCTGGAGATATCGAGTTATTTGAGTTTAAAATGAAGAAAAGTGTCAAGATATGGTTTGTTGGCTCATTATTGTTGATTTTATTGAGGTTATAGCCAAAACAAAGATAGAGTTGAAGATAAACGTGCCTCGGGTGAAAAAAATCTGTTTCCATCGCTTCAGGATAAGGTTTATCGCGTTTTGGTCATCATGATACGTGATGAAGTGCATCAGAACACGACATGGAAAAGGGGCCGTTCTGACCATTCTGTCGCGTATTAAGCAGCTTTGTCGCGTCCTGTTTATCGCGTAACGCGATGAGGTTGTCGCGTATCGCGATGAGATGTCGCGGATCGCGACATAGGTCGGTTTCAGCTATTTTCCCAGCTTCTATAAATAGACGAATTTTACCCCAATTTAGGGTATGCAGTTTTTATTCCGAACTTTAGCCTACAGCAACTTTATTTACGAATTTCTTTGTCTTTCTTCATTATTTTACAAGGGTTTAAGCTACAATATCATTCTTGGTTAGTTTAATTACTTTTATTAATTTGTCCTTCATTCAATTCAATGATTATGTTTAATTGTTCTTCTTATTTATTTGTTCTTTGCTTTACCATGAGTAGCTAAATATTTAGTATTCGCTTAGATGCATGAACCTAGGTGATGGATTGCGATCTTTTGGTTAATAACAATTAATTAAAATTACACAAGTTTATGTCTAGCTAAGATCCACCGTTATTAAAGCTTATTGATTGTTAGATCACTGAAGTTATTGATTAACTAACGACAGTTAAATTGATTAATAGCTTTTACTAGATTATTGAACGTGAATAATTTAGGAATACGTGAGATTTTATGAGGGACACCGATAATAAAATTAATCGTATAGTGGTTGAGCTTGAAATTAGTTGCAATAATTGTGAGGTTGTAAGGGACACCAAACCAACCTAAGTTAGATTATAATCTTAAGTAATACCATTGTGAATTGGTTAGTAACTCTAGGTTAACGACAGTTATACTTAGGTTGCTAGTCTTAAGCTGTAGGAATCGACTGATAAATACAGTGTCACATCATTGTAATTGTTTAATTTACGGGTTTAAATGAGCAATCCTAGCCTAGGGAATTGTAGCTAAGTGAATACCTTTGTTTCTTATTGAGTTAAGTTTAATTTACTTTCGCGTTTAATCAGTTTTACAACAAAACCCCCTTTTAAATCTTAGAATAATTAATAGTTCAAGTTTTCAATTACCTGCTCTCCGTGGAACGAATTGGTCAAATACTTGTTTAATTACTACACGAACTGGTTATAGTTGGCTGTATTGTGTGATAATCGATAGTTATTTAGCTAATAATTTAGAGTACGAAATTACACATCATCATATATTCAAGTTAGATATAATCCATATATATACATATGTATATAATTAATACAAGTTATGACATTCGTGAATCGTCGGACAAATGGATGGTCAATTGTTTGTATAAAACTCATTTCAAAAGTTTTAAAACTTGTCAAAATTCATTGCTTATCATGACGAAATTATTAAATCATATAGAGAATTGGTTTAAAATAAGTTGAAATTTTTCGGGTCGTCACATAAGTAATTTGCATAGTCTACAAACCATGGAATTTCACTATAGTCTATCTTCAATAGATATTCATCAGGAAAGTTATGTTGTATGGCCGATTCATTGAGAACTTCTAATTCAGGATTTTCAAGACGAGAAAGATGATCAGCAGCGAGATTTTCTGCTCCCTTTTATCTTGGATTTCAATATCGAACTCTTGTAAGAGTAAGATCCAACAGATTAATCGTGGTTTAGCATCCTGTTTTGAAAATAGGTATCTAAGAGCAGAATGGTCGGTATAGACCACCGTTTTAGCTAGAACGAGATATGAACGAAATTTGTCAAAAGCAAAGACAATAGCAAGGAGTTCTTTTTCAGTAGTTGTGTAATTTGTTTGTGCTCCTTGTAACGTCTTACTAGCATAATAGATAGGTTGAAATCGTTTTTCAATCCTTTGTCCTAAAACGGCTCCCTTTGCAAAATCACTTGCATCGCACATAAGTTCAAACGGTAGATTCCAATTTGGAGTTATCATAATCGGCGCATTAGTGAGTTTCTCTTTAAGAATATTAAAAGATTTGATGCATTCATCCGAAAAGATGAATGGAGCATCTTTTTCTAGGAGTTTATTCATAGGAGTGGCAATTTTAGAAAAATCTTTTATGAAACGTCGGTAAAAACCGGCATGCCCTTGAAAACTCCTAACTCCTCTAACATTGGTGGGATGTGAAAGTTTAGCAATTACATCTACTTTAGCTCTATCCACTTCAATTCCTTCCTTTGAAATTTTATGACCAAGAACGATGCCTTCTTTAACCATGAAATGGCATTTCTCCCAATTAAGAACTAGATTTGATTGTTCGCATCTAATAAGCATTCGTTCAAGATTAACTAGACATGATTCAAAAGTATCACCGAAGACTGAAAAGTCATCCATGAAAACTTCCATGCATTCTTCTATCATGTCGTGAAAAATTGCCATCATGCACCTTTGAAAGGTTACAGGGGCGTTGCAAAGTCCAAATGGCATGCGTTTGTAAGCAAAAGTACCATAAGGGCACGTGAATGTGGTTTTCTCTTGATCCTCGGGTGCTATTGGAATTTGAAAATATCCGAAGAAACCGTCAAGAAAACAATAGTAACTATTCCCGGCTAATCTTTCTAACATTTGATCAATGAAAGGTAAGGGAAAGTGATCTTTTCTGGTGACGTCATTTAATTTTCTATAATCAATACAAACACGCCATCCTGTTACAATCCTAGTAGGAATAAGCTCATTTTTCTCATTTGTGATGACAGTCATGCCACCTTTCTTAGGTACACATTGACCTGGGCTTACCCATGGACTATCAGAGATTGGATAAATTAAACCTGCATCGAGCAGTTTAATAATTTCTTTCTTAACAACATCTTGCATATTAGGATTTAGTCTTCGTTGGCGTTGCACATACGTTTTATGACCTTCTTCCATAAGGATTTTATGTGTGCAATACGAAGGACTTATTCCTTTAATATCATGAATTTTCCATGCAATAGCTGGTTTATGAGCTTTTAGCACAATAATGAGTCGAGATTTTTCATTTTCCGTAAGAGAAGATGATATTATTACAGGTAATTCAGATTCACCATGTAAATAAGCATATTCCAAATGGTTTGGAAGTGGCTTTAACTCTAATGTCGGTGGTTCTTCTATCGATGATTTATATCGATATTTGTCTTCCTCTTTTAGCATTTGAATTTCTTCTGTTGTTGGTTCATATCCATTAACCATAAGTGTAGCTAACATTTCAGTTTCATCAATTGGTTCAGTTCCTTCTCCTAAAGGGAAGAAATTTGAATGGAAAGATGAACAGGAGAAAGCGTTTCAATTGTTGAAGAAAAAGTTAACTACGGCACCTATATTGTCATTGCCTGAAGGGGATGATGATTTTGTGATATATTGTGACGCCTCAAAGCAAGGTCTCGGTTGCGTATTAATGCAACGAACGAAGGTAATTGCTTATGCGTCCAGACAATTGAAAATTCATGAGTAAAATTATACGACTCGTGATTTGGAATTGGGCACTGTTGTTTTTGCATTAAAGACTTGGAGGCACTACTTATATGGGGTCAAAAGTATTATATATACCGACCACAAAAGTCTCCAACATATATTTAATCAGAAACAACTGAACATGAGGCAGCGTAGGTGGATTAAATTGTTAAATGATTACGATTTTGAGATTCGTTACCACCCGGAAAAGGCGAATGTGATAGCCGACGCTTTGAATAGAAAAGACAGAGAACCTATGCGGGTAAAAGCTATGAATATAATTATTCGTACTAACCTTACTACTCAAATAAAGGAGGCGCAACAGGGAGTTTTAAAAGAGGAAAATTTGAAGAATGAAATACCCAAAGGATCGGAAAAATATCTTAATATTCGGGAATACGGGACCCGGTATAGGGCTGAAAGAATTTGTATACCAAAATTTGGAGATGTGAGAGAAATGGTACTTAAGGAAGCACATAAAACCAGATATTCGATACATCCCGGGGTGGGGAAGATGTACAAAGATCTCAAGAAACACTTTTGATGGCTAGGTATGAAAGCAGATATTGCTAAATACGTAGGAGAATGTTTGACGTGTTCTAAGGTCAAAGCTGAACATCAGAAATCATCAGGTCTACTTCAACAACCTGAAATCCCGAATGGAAATGGGAAAATATTACCATGGATTTCATTACTAAATTGCCAAGGACTGCAAGTGGTTATGATACAATCTGGGTAATAGTTGATTGTCTTACCAAGTCAGCACACTTTCTACCAATGCGAGAAGATGATAAAATGGAAAAGTTAGCATGACTATACTTGAAGGAAGTCGTCTCCAGACACGGAATACCAGTCTCTATTATCTCTGACAGGGATGGCAGATTTGTTTCAAGGTTTTGGCAGACGTTACAACAAGCATTGGGAACTCGTCTAGACATGACTACTGCCTATCATCCACAAACTGATGGGCAGAGTGAAAGGACGATACAGACACTTGAAGACATGCTACGAGCATGTGTTATTGATTTTGGAAACAGTTGGGATCGACACCTACCGTTAGCAGAATTTTCCTACAACAACAGTTACCACTCGAGTATTGAGATGGCACCGTTTGAGGCACTTTATGGTAGAAAGTGCAGGTCTCTGATTTGTTAGAGCGAGCGAGGTAGGGTATAGACAAATTACGGGTCCAGAGATAATCCAAGAAACTATCGAGAAAATCATTCAAATTCAACAACGGTTGAAAATCGCCCAAAGTCGACAAAAGTGCTACGCAGACATTAAAAGAAAAGATGTAGAATTTGAAATTGGAGAGATGGTCATACTTAAGGTTTCACCTTGGAAAGGCGTTGTTCGATTTGGTAAACGGGGGAAACTAAATCCAAGGTACATTGGGCCATTCAAGATTATTGATCGTGTCGGACCAGTAGCTTACCGACTTGAGTTACCTCAACAACTCGCTGGCGTACATAATACTTTCCACGTCTCGAATTTGAAGAAATGCTTTGCTAAAGAAGATCTCACCATTCCATTAGCTGAGATTACAATTAACAAAAAACTACAATTCATTGAAGAACCCGTCAAAATAATAGATCGTGAGGTTAAAAGACTTAAGCAAAATAAGATACCAATTGTTAAGGTTCGATGGAATGCTCGTAGAGGACCCGAGTTCACCTGGGAGCGTGAAGATCAGATGAAGCTGAAATACCCGCACCTATTTCCAGAAGATGCGTCAACACCTTCAACTGATTAAAATTTCGGGACGAAATTTATTTAACGGGTAGGTACTGTAGTGACCCTAAATTTTCCATGATTATATATTAAATGAAAACTATATTTGCATGATTAAATGTTTCCAACATATTAAGAAATCAAACTTGTTAAGACTTGATTAATTGAAATGAGTTTATGTAGACAATTGACCACCCCGTTTGCCTGATGATTCACGAACGTCATAACTTGTGATAATTATATAATCGTTTTATTTTTTTTTATGATGTAAGTTTTTATTTTATATATATATATATATATATATATATATATATATATATATATATATATATATATATATAAGAGGAAATACAATTAAATCAAAAATGTACAACTAAAACACTATTTGCTATGGTAAAACACTATTTGCTACATTAAAACACTATTTGCTACAGTAAATTTTCGCTTTGCTACAATAAAATACTATTCGCTACAGTAAAAAACTATTCGCTACAGTAAAAAAACAATTCGCTACAGTAAAATGCTATTTGCTACAGTAACACTATTTACTCGTATTCAATCCGTATTCGTACTCATACAATACACAACTTCTAAATGTATATCCTATTGGTATATACACTTCAATGATCAGCTCTTAGCAGCCATAATGAGTCACCTAAACATGTTGGAACCATCATTTGGCAACTAGCATGAAATATCTAACAAAAATACGAACTAATGAAACCTTATATTCAATGGTAGGATCACGTTTTTCTTCACCAACCATAACACTTTCATTTTTCAACTTTCATGCATCAAACTTATCTCTCTCAAGTTCTCTCTTGGCGTTCTAAGTGTTCTTCATCATCTTCAACAAAATCTAGCTCAATCTAGTTCATAAATCCTAACCTAGATCAACTTTCAAAACAACTACTCAAGTAAACTTCAAGAACACTTTCAAGTATGTAAGTCTACTTTCAAACTTTCTAATCCATTCTAAGTAATCATCTAAGATCAAGAAACCTCTATTATTTACAGTAGGTTATCATTCTAGTTCAAGGTAATACTCATATTCCAACTTTGATTCAATTTCTATAACTATAACAATCTTAATTCGAGTAGGAATCTTACTTGAATTTGTTTTCGTGTCATGATTCTACTTCAAGAACTTTCAAGCCATCCAAGATCCTTTGAAGCTAAATCATTTCTTATCACTTCCAGTAGGTTTACCTACTAAACTTGAGGTAGTAATAATATTCATAACATCATTCGATTCATATATATATATAACTATCTTATTCGAAGATTTAAACTTGTAATAACTAGAACATAGTTTAGTTAATTCTAAACTTATTCGCAAACAAAGTTAATCCTTCTAACTTGAATTTTAAAATCAACTAAACACATGTTCTATATCTATATGATATGCTAACTTAATGATTTAAAACCTGGAAACACGAAGAACACCATAAAACCGGACATACGCCGTCGTAGTAGAACCGGGGGCTGTTTTGGGTTAGATAATTAAAAACTATGATAAAATTTGAATTAAAAGTTGTCCTTCTGGGAAAATTATTTTCTTATGAACATGAAACTATATCCAAAAATCATGGTTAAACTCAAAGTGGAAGTATATTTTTCAAAATGATCATCAAGACGTCGTTCTTTCGACTGAAATGACTACCTCTTACAAAAATGACTTTTAACCTGTATTTCTGACTATAAACTTATACTTTTTATGTTTAGTTTCATGAATTTCAGTTCATTATGAAACCATAGGAACTTGAATCACTCAAAACGGATTTAAAACGAAGAAGTTATGGGTAAAACAAAATTGGATATTTTTGCTTGTTGTAGCTACGTGAAATTTGTAACAAATCTATTCTAACCATAACTTAACTAACTTATATTGTATTATACATGTACTCTAACATATTATGTAACCTTGATAGACCATAGACACGTATACAATGTTTTGACATATCATATCGACTCATCTATATATATTATTTGGAACAACCATAGACACTCTATATGCAGTAATGCTTGAGTTAGCTATACAGGGTTGAGGTTGATTCCAAAATAATATATATACTTTGAGTTTTGATCGAGTCTGAGACTTGTAGACACTGGGTCGTGGATTGATTCGAGATAATATATATTGATTTATTTCTGCACATCTAACTATGGACAACTAGTTGTAGATTACTAACGTTGGACCTCTAATTTAATAAACTTAAATCATTAAAACGTAATAAAAAAATATTGTGAATATATTTCGATCATACTTTGATATATATGTATATATTTGTTATAGGTTCGTGAATCGATCTGTGACCAAGTCTTAAATTCTGACGAAGTAAAAATCTGTGAAAGTGAGTTATAGTCCCACTTTTAAAAATTTAATATTTTTGGGATGAGAATACATGCAGTTTTATAAATGTTTTACAAAATAGACACAAGTACGTGAAACTACATTTTATGGTTGAATGATTGAAATCGAATATGCCCCTTTAGCTTGGTAGCCTAAGAATTAGGGAACTGGCCCCTAATTGACGCGAATCCTAAAGGTAGATCTACGAGAACTAACAAACCCCATTCTGAAATTTGGAATGCTTTAGTACTTTGAGTTTATCATGTCCGATGGGTGTCCCGGAATGATGGGGATATTCTATATGCATCTTGTTAATGTCGGTTACCAGGTGTTCACCATATGAATGATTTTTATCTCTATGCAGTTTGCGAAATGCCTGATATGAGATGGATGTTTATGAAAAGTGAAATCTTGTGGTCTATTATTACACATTAATATACATATAGGCTAAACCTATAACTCACCAACATTTTTTTGACGTTTTAAGCATGTTTATTCTCAGGTGATTATTAAGAGCTTCCGTTGTTTCTTGCTAAATTAAGGACAAGATTTGGAGTCAGCATGCTTGTATGATAATGTTTAAAGAAAAACTGCATTCGAAAAATAAATTGTTGTAATATATTATCGTAACCCATTATGTAATGGTCGTATGTAAACGTTGTACTTTAGATTACCATTATTTGGTAATCTACGCTATGTCTTTTAAACCTTTATAGATAAAGTAAAGATTATGGTTGTTTTAAAAATCAAATGCAGTCTTTGAAAAACGTCTCATATAGAGGTCAAAATCTCACAACGAAACCAATTAATATGAAACGTTTATAATCGATATGAACGGGAAATTTCATTGTGATCGGTGAAAACGGTACTTTTGGTTCCATAAAGATAGTGTCTCCACATTTTGAGTGCAAAGACAACGCCTCCTAGTTCAAGATCGTGTGTCGTGTAGTTTTGTTCGTGGATTTTCAATTGTCGGGAGGCGTAAGCAATAACTTTCTTTCGTTGCATTAACACACACCTAAAACCATGTTTCAAGGCATCGCAATATACAACAAAATTATCCTTACCCTCGGGAAGAGATAAGATAGGTGCGGTTGTTAATTTCTTCTTTAAGATTTGAAACGCGGACTCTTGTTCGGTCGCCCAAACTAATTCCTTTCCTTTGTGAGTTAACGCGGTTAAAGGACGTGCAATTATAGAAAAGTCGGAAATGAATCTTTGGTAATAACCGGCGAGACCTAAAAATTGACGAATGTGAGTCAGAGTTATGGGAGTCTCCCAATTACTTATGGCTTCGATTTTCCCGGGATCGACTTTGATACCTTGGCCACTAACAATATGACCAAGCAAATGGACTTCGTTTAACCAAAATTCACACTTGGAGAATTTGGCATAGAGTTCCTCTTTTTTCAAGAGTTTAAGCGTAAGAAGGAGATGTTGTTCATGTTCTTCTTCACTTTTGGAATAGATTAGGATGTCGTCTATGAATACGATAACGAATTTGTCTAGGTAAGGCTTGCATACGCGATTCATAAGATCCATAAATAGCGCCGGTGCATTAGTCAAACCGAAAGGCATTACTAGGAACTCATAACTACCATAGTGGGTTCGGAAAGCGATTTTGGAGACATCTTCTCTCTTTACCCTTAATTGGTGATAACCCGAATGAAGATCGATTTTGGAATACACACTAGACCCTTGTAATTGATCAAAGAGGTCATCAATGCGGGGAAGAGTATACCAGTTCTTAACCATTAATTTATTTAGTTCACGATAATCGATACACATCCTTAGGGATCCATATTTCTTCTTAACAAATAGGATTGGAGATCCCCATGGTGAATGGCTAGGTTGGATAAAACCACGGTCAAGTAGTTCTTGAAATTGACTTTGTAATTCTTGCATCTCGGATGGGGCGACTCTATAAGGTGCACGACCTATGGGTGCGGCTCCGGGAATAAGATCAATTTTGAATTCAACCGGCCTATGAGGTGGAATGCCCATTAATTCCTAAGGAAATACATCAGAAAAGCCACTAACAATCGGTACATCATCGATGCACTTCTCATCCATTTCGACTTTCTAAACATGAGCTAGGATTGCAAAGCAACCCTTTCGAAGATATTTTTCAACTTTAAGGCACGAAACGAGAGTGAGCCCGGTGCAATTCTTGTCACCATAAACAACTAAGGGTTCACCGTTATCAATAGGAATACTAATCGCTTTGAGATCACAAAGAATATTGGATTTTGTCTTGGCTAACCAATCCATACTAATAATTACATCGAAGCTCCCTAATTCAATAGGTACCAAATCAATTTTAAATTCTTTACCCATGAAAATTAAAGTACACCCCCGATGAAACTTGTCGGCACTTAATAAATTTCCATTGGCCACTTCAACGGTATAGGTAGTTTCTAGGGGGAGTAATGGAGTACAAATAGCATGAGACAAAGTCTTGGAAACAAAACTTTTTTCAGCACCCGAATCAAATAAACAAGAGACATAGAAGTTGTTGAGAAGAAAAGTACCTATGACTAGTTCATGATCATCGCGGGCATCCTTGGTGTTGATGTTGAAAGCTCGGTCGCGGGCGTTGGGTTTAGCTTTGAGTTTTGGGCACACATTCCTAAAATGACCCAGATCACCACATTCATAACACGCCCTTGGTTTTTGGGCACCATTAACTCTCAGAGCAACGGGAGCGGTACTTCTACAATCATTGGCCGTATGGCCATTTCGTTGACATCGGTTACAAAAGAGCTTGTTACATTTACCATGGTGGTGTCAGTTACATTTTTTGCAAAACGGAATTTGTCCGGCATAAGGTTTCTTGCCATCGGGGATAAAAGTTTTCTTCATTTGGTAGTTGTTAGAACCACCCTGTTGGATTCCATCCCATTTTCGTTTACCCATTGACTTAACTTCGGTCGCGGGCATCGGTGCTTCGACTTCGGTTACCTTGGCCATAAGATCATGGGCCATTTTCAAAGCTTCTTATTGGGTAGCGGGTTTGGATGAGATCACATCCGATTGAACACTTTTGGAGAGTCCATCAATGTAAACCTCAACCCTTCAATACTTGGGAGTTACAAGCTCCGGACACATCAATGCTAACTCGGCAAACCTTTGATCATAAGCTTTGAGATCATTCTTAAATGCTTTTAATTTTCTTAGCTCATCCTCGAGCCTTCTAACTTCATTGCGGGGAATATACTAGGTAATCATCTTTTCCTTCAAATCAGCCCACGAGAGGGCATGAACTTCATCGGTACCAACCGATTGAACATAGGTATTCCACCAAGTAAGAGCACCATCGGAAAAGGTATTGGTGGAGTATTTGACTTTATCTTGATCTCGGCAACTGCTAATACTAAACATGGCTTCCATCTTTTCAAACCACCTAGTTAGAACGACCGGTCCCACGGTGCCATTAAAAGAATGAGGTTTACACCCCATGAAAGTTTTATAAGAACGCCCCTCGGAGGAGTTCCCAGTTTCGTTACCATGTGTGTTGTAGAGTTATCGCGTTCAGCCAAAGCTACGGCCACGGCGTCGGTGATCATTCGTTGCATGATTTGTTCAGAAGTTTCACGAATTTCGGTACATGGAAGCATATCCTTCAAAATACAAGAGCACCGTGGGTTAGTATTCTCAATAATACTAACCATAATGTGGAGTCAAGAGAAGGAATTCAAGTCAAGAGTTAGATAAAAATAGAGAGTTCAAGTAATAATGCACAAATAGTCAAGCAAGTCCTACTTTCATGTCTACGGGTCGGTCGTAGTCTAGACTCATTAATATTCCCTATGACTCGGGTGACACCAATGCAATCTAAATCCCTACAACCACGCTCTAATACCAACTATCACGACCCCCGTTAATCGTCACTAACGGACATCGTGAATTAATGTCCTGTTACGTGGTCGTAGCCCCTAAATGAGACGCGTTGACCAAAATATGTCGCATTCATTTCAAATGTTGTAGGACTTACAAAGTTTTACAATTTGGATCGATAACAAGTTTAAAGTTACAAGTTTTAAAGTACAAGTGAAATAATTGCGACATAACATAAGTTTATCAAAAGAGATGCTATCTATAGCAAATGTATGTATGCTTTGACTCCAAGCAAGTAATCAAAAGAGTGCGCGGAAGCATGTAGTCATGTAGCAATCAAGGACCTGAGAAAAGCATACAGAAAACAGTCAACGAAAAACATTAGTGAAATCATATGTGTTAAGTATTGTAAACGTGTTGTATTGAACTACAAGATTTGTATTTAGTAATCGTTGATTATCAAAATCGTTTGACATTCCAAAAGTTGTTGTGATGAGCACCCACATACCAAGGCTTAACTATGAATACCCCGTTTGTAGTGTTTGAACATAACACCGAGACAATTTATATCCACCAGCTTTACTGGCGGTAACTGTAGCTAACAGTTCGAGTGGGGTTTGTCAAACCCGCATGGTACCACACATATAAATGATGCTTACACCTATAATGTAACTAATGGTATTGGATTGAGGATTTGTTGTTCATGTAACTCATTCGTAGAATGTTTGTTTTTGTACTTGTGTTCAATATGTTAATGTATAAAACGTGTATGTTTCTCATCCCATAGTTTAAAAGAATAAAAGTTGTTGAAAAGATGGGACTATGATCTCACCGAGATTGCACGACAATGTACTTGTAATTAAACGTTGTGCAATGAAAGTTGTTTAGTCTTGACCTAAACAAGTAAGTTGTATCAATACCGGGTAAGGCATAAGGTTGGTCAAAATGTGTTCAATTAGTCCTATGGCTCGTTACGACTCGATTATATAGCATGTGAGTCACGTTGTCAAGTTTCATGCAAGATATAAGTACAAGAGAAAGGTTATAACGACTAAACAAAGTATTGGTTAAGTTTGACTAAAAGTCAACATTGGCCAAAGTCAAAGTCAACGAAAAAGTCAACACGTTTGGGTCGGATCTTAGACAATTTTTCTGAGTTATATAATCATATATGAGCATCTTAGAACAAGTTTCATGTTAAT
This sequence comes from Rutidosis leptorrhynchoides, assembly GCF_046630445.1. NCBI lineage: Eukaryota > Viridiplantae > Streptophyta > Magnoliopsida > Asterales > Asteraceae > Rutidosis > Rutidosis leptorrhynchoides. Next base: position 13,615,457 of record NC_092339.1, read on the forward strand.
CAGAGGTGCGTAGCATAGTTAAAATTAAACGAAAATGAGACTTTTTGGACATCATGCAATTTGCACGTCGCTCAGACTCGTGGCACGCCGCTCCGTTTCAAGGCTAAGTTTCAGTGCCACTTTGTAGGCATTCGGCGCTCTGCTCAGGGAATTGGCGCGCCGCTCTGAATGCCTGGGCAGAAATTCTGGGCTGTTTTCAAGTGTTCAACTCGAACCAATTTTTACCCAAACACATTTTATGGTCAATAAACATGTAAAACGCATATAGTATATCGTTGGAAAGCTATTTTAACAAGGAATACAACTAAACACATATCATCAACCAAATCCATCATTTACAACAACTAAATCCACATCGAATGATCATTGAATGATCATCATTCAACGTTTCAAGCTCATAAATGCAAATGATGATTCGGGAACTTAACACACACATATAATACGCCGTTTCGAAGATAATTACTCATACAATACAACTAAACACTTACCAACAATGTTCACAAGCATTTATGACATCAAATGTTCATCATTTATTATCACCAAACCCTAACCAAGAATCACAATTTCAATAATCATGTTAGTGAAGTCATTCCAAGTCAACCAACCTATCAATTTGAAACTAGTAATGCTAGTAACACATTTAACACATAAATAATAACATTTAACCAAATTCATCCAACAAAATCAAAGATTTAACAAACTCATTTGTGTTCTTCATGTTAAATACTCAAACATCAAAATCAAGCATACAAATTACATACACAACATCACAATGAGCTATAGACACTAACTAACACCATTTCAAGTTCATAAATCAAATTTAGAGAAATTTCAGTTTTTAGAAAACCTTACCCCAAGTAATGAAATTTGTATCAATTTATAGAGGATGAAGAGAGGATTCCAAATATGTAATTTGTTTTGATGTGAGCTTGCTAGATTTGATATGTATGATGAATTAGTGGAGAAGATGAAAATGATGTAAGAATGGAAGTAAGTAATTGAAAGAAAATGGAAAAGAAAAGAAATGAAAATTGATTGGAGAAATGGGAGGGAGGTGGTGACTAGGTTAACACATGGTTGACTTGTGGACCTAGTCACTACTTTGGTCAAATGATAAGAATAGTCCCTCGAGTTTAGTGTCGGGTGCGAGAAATAACTTTACGAATATTTTAAATACGTTAACGTAAACGGAAGATGTTATAATTAAATAACGAACGTAAATAAATAAACAGAAAAAGACGGGTTGTTACATTATCTACCCCTTAAAGGAAATTTCGTCCCGAAATTTAAGTAGACGTAGTAGGTGTTGCTTCTTCCTCGGGATCTTGCGTTGCCCAATCTCCAAATAAGTGAGGATACTTTCTTTGTATTTGATCTTCTCGTTCCCAATAAACTCGGGTCCTCTTTTAGCATTCCAACGGACTTTGACAATCGAAATCTTGCTTTGCTTTAGGGTTTTGAATTCGCGGTCCATAATTTCAACTGGTTCTTCTACGAAATGAAGTTTGTCATCAATAATAAGCTCGTCGAAAGGAATAACAAGATCTTGTTCGGCAAGACACTTCCTTAAGTTCGATACATGGAATGTCGGATGAACGGAACTTAATTGAGTCGGTAGATCTAAACGATAGGTGACGGGTCCAATACGCTCCAAAATTTCAAAAGGGCCAAAGCGTAGGGGACTGGTTACCCCTATCTTTATGGTCAATCTGGGCATAGGATGACCGGTACTCATCAAGATTTCTATCACAACTCTATGGTTTCTCTCATAGTAGGGCGAAAGCATTGACGGAGGTTCGTGGAATTAGTGCCCCACGTGGCTAAATAAGAGGTCCATTAATTCCAATATATATATATATTTTTTTTTTCTTTTCAAAAGCGGTGTGCATACAAGCCTTCCCGGTTATGGTTCAGCCTCACGGGTAGTTGCCAACCCGGTATTTCACCGAAGTACAAACAACTACCTTGGGTGTAATTTTTCATAGGGTCAAGTGCACGAAACCTGAAAGACTTTACTTTCAAGCAATGGTCTTTTGAAACAAACATAACTTGTAAGACTTTACTTACAAGCTTCGGAATAATTTTATTTAAGGTCCTTGGACCCCACTTCCCACGCATCTAGCTTTTACACTAGTTTTAAGAAAATGTAGGAAGCATATACTACATTCCCGTAATCGAAAGGGTACCATGGCTTTTGACCATGGCGTGCGTTGTCTAAGCAAACGCTAGCAAGAAGCCATTGCTCTTACATAAAAAGACAACACGGTTGAAGCTCAAGGCTCCTCTTCCCTCAGTACAATACATCGGTGTAAAACATCGTTAAATGATGAATTAACCAATGTCAGTATGAAATGATGTAGATTATGAAGTCTCCTACACCAAGTAAAACGGGCATTCAGAAGACTTGACTTCCTTCATGGATGCACTTGAATCATCCTACAATTTGGATTTAAAATCCTGGAAGACTTTGATCCCTTTATTTTTAACAAAAACTTAAGCAAAAAGCTCATAAAATTTTCAAACTCAAAATTTTCAAATTGGCGACAAATGTCCGCGATGATTTATCTCCCCCCCTCCCCACACACACACTCTCTTAAGATCATGTAATGCCCTCATTTACATGAAATCAGATAACAAAGATAAATTCGAGAGGACGATAGTGAAAAGGGACAAAGATAATTTTTTTTCGGTTTTATAATGTTTTTGGATTTTATGTTTAAAAATGCAAGAACGATAAATAAAACAAAAACTTACAAATATGTACATGGTTGATTTTTTTAATGAGTCGTTTACTCGATTCCATAACGTGGTCACATTTCCTCTGAGTAAAAGGTAAGGTCCTCCTTCTCGGTTTCATTGAATCTCTCATAGTATAACTTCAACCGATGACCATTTACCTTGAAATGTTCTCTATCCTTTCCAATTAACTCAACACGACCTGCCGGAAAATCTTGTTTGACCACGAATGGACCGGACCATCGGGACCTAAGTTTCCCAGGTGAAATTTGAACCGTGAATTATAAAGTAAGACTTTCTGACCAGGTTCAAACTATAAGACCCGAATATTTTCCTTGTACTTTTGTGTAATTAAGTTATTCAAGTTGTGGGGTTTTTGTTGCATACAATAAAAATAAGGAAGAATCTGGCCTGGCCTATCTGCGCGCCGCGCGGCCATATGGCGCGCCGCGCCAATACTGGCTGACAGCTCATCTTTTCCTTTTTATTAGATATTTAAAAGGGTAAATTGGTAAAATCACAAGAGATCCGACTTTAAGGCCTTGGATCAGTTTTTGGAGTGTCATTTACTCCATTTCTAACCACCAATTTTTATCCAATTCAATTTTAGAGAGAGAGTAAGAATCCTAGTGTGAGAAAAGTCAAAATAAGGAAGAAGAAGCTTGAAGCGGGTCTAAGTGCAAGCATTAAAGTTGTTCATCTATCCTCTAGCTACATTTTGATCATAGTGGTATGCTCTAATCTTGATTCCCTAATTTAATTTTGGGAAAGGGTTAGTGTTAGGGTTAATGGTGAAATTAAAAACCCACTTTGTTAATAAATTGGGTGTTTTGGGCGAATTTGGGTCATGTAGACCCAAAGGTGACTAACTAGGGTTTTCAAAGTATTAAATTATGTTTATGAGCGTAAATTGGTTAGTTAAATTACTAGCACACTTATATAAATGTAAATGGGTGTCGAGTGGGTTAGTGGATGATCCGAAATGGGTGTATTGACTTTTAAGTGGTCAAATGGGTCATAATGGACCTAAGATAGTTAGTGTATGTTTAAGATGCATAGACCTTGTGTTGAAAAGTGTTTTAAGACCTAATTTGGCAAATGTTAGAGTTTTGGTTATGATTGACCCAAATATTAGGGTTAAGGGTGCAAATGGGTCGAGATTGAACCATGGGTCAAAATGACTATAGAATGGAGTTTAAGTTGGTTGACCAACGTGAGTTTGTGATTGATATTATGTATAATGTAATAGGTATGTTACATTGAAGATTTCTGAGCTTGTCTATCTCTCATCAAGACTTTGAGGTGAGTAGAGAATCTATATATGTATGTATATGATTTACGTGCCGTATTAATGGTATCACATAGCCGTTTTGTGACCATAGTTGTGAGGCATAGCCGTTTTGTCCACGTTTTATATTTATGCACATAGCCGTGTTTGTGCATATAGTGGCGAGTAATAGCCGTGTTTTACTCCCACGTTATTATCCGAGTTATTGTGCACATAGCCGTGTTTGTGTACGTGATTGTGAGTAATAGCCGTGTTTTACTCACACGTTGATCAAGTGATGCCATAGCTGTTTTTGGGAACACTTGGGGGTGATGCCATAGCTGTTTTTGGAACACCTCGGGGGTTAGCATACCATAGCCGTTTTTAGGAGCTAACGGTTGTTATGAACATCGATGACTTGTTTCGCGAAGTCATTCCCTTACGAAGATATTGGTTAACCATGGTTTATAGTTGTTGACGTTAGCATTTAATTATTATTATGAATATTATGCTATTGATGTTACTAGTTGTACGATTTGATGGTACTAGCTTGTTTATTGACGCGTTATACGTTTGTATGCGTTATATGATATCGTGGATGCGAGTAGGTAAGTCTTATATGCATGTATATATTTATTCTACTCATTAAGCGTTAGCTTACCCTCTCGTTGTTTACCATTTTATAGGTTCCGGCGTGGATAAGGGTAAGGGCATACGGTTGGATTAGAGATCCCGCTTGTTAAGGGACGCCTTTTGGATGTGTTAGCTTTTGGAGTTTGACCATGACTTGGGTAGTTTAATCCCAAACACCATGCTCATCGTGTCGTTTGGTACTTAAACTTTTTGGTGGTCGAAACTCACGTTATGTATTAAACTCGTAAAACGGCCAAAGTGGGCCCCGCTTTGTAAAACTTATTTTATGTTTGAACTGTGTTAGTTTTACATGTTTGAATATGTTGTTAAAAGCGTATTGTCTAATTATGTCAGGAAGTGGCCGATCTTTTTCGCATTTCATGACTTTTGGGACAGACCAGTTTGGCGCGCCGCGCGGCCATATGGCGCGCCGCGCCATATGCTGTTCCGGCAATTTTTTTATTTTGAGATTTTAACGCGGGTTGTTCGTGGTTTGGTTTGGGTTGTTTCAAGTGGTATCAGAGCATGGTCTAAGGGATTTAGGCGACTTGAGATAGGTGCCTAGACTTAGACTTTATTGTGTGTACACTTTATGCGGGACTTGTAGGACTTTGGGTCTAATCGGGAATTGTTAGTACTTTGGTTTATGTAAACTAACCTTGTGCTAATAGTTTTGTGTTGTGTTTTGCAATCATCAAGCGATATGGATGTGGTACTAGCAAGTTAATGCGATGTGCTCGCGTAACAATGATTAGCTATAGTTGTTACGGGTGCAAATCGTGTCAAACAAGTAATGTACGACGATTGTCTAGCAAGATGGAGTAGTGTGGTGTATATGTATATACATATGTGTTAAGTCCTTTCGTTTCGTTGTTTAAATCTTTTCCATTTTATAGAATGAAGATGAGAAATGGACACGACACCAATGATGGAAGTACGAGTGAGGACGTTGAGTTCACGGCCAAAGTTGAGGCCATCTTTAAACGTCAAAAGGCGAAGTTCCTCGAGGATGTTAAGAAAATGTTTCTAGATACGATTGACGAGCAATTAGTCAATGTAGTCAAGGAGCAAGTGAAGGCCGTTCTTCAAGAGGATAATGTGGGGAGACGGGACTTCTTCTATAAGAATTTCAAGGACTCTCAACCTCCCACCTTCGATGGTGAACGGAACCCACTTAAGAGTGCCCGTTGGATCTCCGACATGGAGGGGGATTTTCGTACGTGTGAATGCCCTCTTGATAAAAAGATGAGATATGGTTGTAACATGTTAAGAGGTGATGCTAAATTGTGGTGGGACGCGAAGATCCGACTTTATGGCGAAGAACAATGAATGGAGTTCACATGGGATGAATTCAAGGCGGAGTTTTTCGATGAATACCGAACTTCGGCTGACCTTACTAGGCTTAAGGACGAGTTACGTTCCTTGAGGCAAGGGTCAATGGATTTGAACACTCTCAAATTCGTGTTTTTGTCCAAGACCCAATTTTACCCGGAGTATGTCGGGAATGATAAAATGTTGAAAGAAGATTTCTATCGAATCTTGAATGGTAACTATCAAGAGAAAATTAGTGTGAACGTGGTGAAGAGCTTTGATGAATTGTTCAATATGGCAAAGGGTTTTGAAGCGCTTGTGTTGAGAAAGAGTAGTTTTACTTTTGGAAAGAGGAAGTTCGAGAATCCGAGTCAATCGAGCTTTTCCCACAAAAAGAACAAAAAGGGGTCCGAAAGTGTTGGATGTGTGAAGAAGGGTGGTTCAAATACTTTTGTGCCTACTTGTTATAGTTGTGGGAAGTCGGGTCATTACGCCCGTGATTGTTTGACCAAGTCGGTCACGTGTTTTAATTGTGGGAAGGAGGGGCACAAGAGGCCGGAATGTCCCGATTTGAATAATGATCATGTCAATAAGTTAGAAAAGGCGGCGGGCACGGCTAGGGGTTGCAACTATTTGATGATGAATGAGGAGGCCAAGCAATCCAACGAAGTTGTTTCAGGTACTTTTATGGTTAACTCAAATCCGGCAAGGATCCTATTTGATAGCGGTGCAAATTTGTCTTTTGTATCTACAAAATTTATGCCTAGACTTAATAGACCGTTAGCTAAGTTAAGTCGTCCGGTAGAAGTCAAGATAGCGGACGGCAATACGGTGCTAGTGGTTGATATGTGTAAAAATTGTGATGTCGGTTTTGGTGCCGAAAACTTTAAGATTAATCTTATCCCGATGACTTTGGGCGATTTCGACATCGTTGTTGGTATGGATTGGCTCGATCATAATAGAGTCGATATTGCATGCCATGAAAAATTTATACGTGTAAAGGCCCCAAGTGGGGGAGAGTTAATTATTCACGGTGATAAGGGAGGAAGCCTCGTGCCGATATGTTCTTTTGCACAGGCACGTCGTTTCCTTGTTAGTGGTGGCATGGCTTTTCTTGCCCATGTTGTTGATACTAGTGATGAGCCACCACCCATTCGTGAAATTCCGGTGGTTAGTGAATTCGAATACGTTTTTCCGGATGAGTTACCGGGTGTTCCGGCGGAAAGACAAGTTGAATTTCGCATTGAGTTGGTTCCGGGGGCTACCCCCATTGCTAAAACTCCTTATCGTTTAGCGCCGACGGAAATGCAAGAGTTGTTAAATCAAACCCAAGAGTTACTTGAGAAGGGTTTCATTCGACCGAGTGCTTCGCCATGGGGTGCTCCGGTTTTATTCGTAAAGAAGAAGTATGGTAGTATGCGGATGTGCATCGATTATCGGGAGTTAAATAAAGTAACGATCAAGAATCGTTATCCATTACCTCGGATTGACGATTTGTTTGACCAACTCCAAGGTGTAATGTATTTCTCTAAAATCGACCTACGATCCGGCTATCACCAAATGCGGGTCCGTGAGGAAGATATCGAGAAAACGGCTTTTCGCACGCGTTATGGGCATTTTGAGTTTGTGGTAATGCCTTTTGGTCTTACGAATGCACCGGCGACATTCATGGATCTTATGAACCGAGTGTACCAACCTATGTTGGACAAGTCAGTAATTGTGTTCATTGACGACATACTAGTCTACTCGAAAAGTATGAACGAACATGAAAGTCATTTGCGCGAAGTATTGAAGACATTACGAAAGGGGAAGTTGTATGCTAAATTCTCCAAATGTGAATTTTAGCTAAGGGAGGTTGAATTCCTTGGCCACATTGTGAACAAAGACGGTATTCAAGTAGATCTGGGGAAGATAGAGATGGTGAAGAGTTGGGAACGACCGACCACGCCTAAGGAAATCCGAAGTTTTCTCGGATTGGCCGGTTACTATCGTCAGTTTATCCAAGACTTTTCTAAGATCGCTTCTTCGTTGACGAAATTGACGAGGAAGAACGCGAGATTTACTTGGGAGAATGAGCAAGAGATTGCTTTTCAATTGATAAAAGAGAAATTGTGTCAAGCTCCGGTGTTAGTGTTGCCGGAAGGAGTGGGAGACATGACGGTTTATTGTGATGCTTCGTTAAATGGGCTCGGGTGTGTCCTAATGCAAAGAGGTAAAGTCATCGCTTATGCCTCTCGACAACTAAAGGAACACGAAACGAGATATCTGACTCATGATCTTGAGTTGGCGGCAGTTGTGCATGCGTTGAAAATTTTGCGCCATTACTTGTATGGTGTCAAGAGTACGATTTATTCGGATCATAAGAGTTTGAAACACCTCTTCAATCAACGAGATTTGAATTATCGCCAACGTAGGTGGATGGATGTGGTGAAGGATTATGATTGTGAAATACTTTATCATCCGGGCAAGGCGAATGTGGTCGCGGATGCGTTAAGTCGAAAGAGTCATCACCCGGCGATACGATTGGGATTGTTACGTATGATTATTACTAACGATTTTCTTGAAAAACTTGGTGTGATTCAAATAGAGGCTTACGTTCACAACAAGCATGCGGAGCGAATTGTGGGGCAATCGGAATTCATTACTATGGGTTCGCGTGGTTTGTTGTCCTTTCAAGGAAGAGTGTTGGTGCCTAAGATGGGTGAGTATCGACAAGTGCTACTTGATGAAGCACATAAGTCAAGGTATTCCATTCATCCGGGCGCAACGAAGATGTATCTTGATTTGAGGAAGGATTATTGGTGGCCGGGCATGAAACGTGATGTTGTAAAGTATGTTGAGCAATGCGTCAAGTGTTTGCAAGTTAAGGCCGAGCACCAAAAGCCGTATGGTAAGTTACAACCGTTAGAAATCCCGAAATGGAAATGGGAGCACATTACCATGGATTTCATTACAAAGTTACCTAAAACGGCAAGAACCCAATTTGATTCGATTTGGGTGATAGTTGACCGATTGACGAAAAGCGCTTTGTTTCTTCCCATTAAGGAAGTGATATCGTCAGAGACTTTGGCTAAGTTGTTTATCAAGGAAGTTTTCTCTCGACACGAAGTTCCTATATATATTATTTCAGATCGAGATACCCGTTTTACATCTCGGTTTTGGGAAAAGTTTCATGAAGATATGGGAACGCAATTGAAATTGAGCACGGCGTATCATCCTCAAACGGACGGTCAAACCGAACGTACGAACCAAACATTGGAGGATATGTTACGAGCGTGTATTATTGATTTCAGTGGTAGTTGGGATGAGCACTTGCCTTTGGTGGAATTCTCGTACAATAATATTTATCACACGAGTATTGGGATGCCACCTTACGAGATGCTTTATGGGCGGAGGTGTCGAACTCCGATTTGTTGGGGTGAAGTGGGATAAAAGGAAATCGGGAGCACCGATTTGGTTTTGGAAACGAATAGCAAGATTGTTACGATTCGAGAGCATTTGAAAAAGGCTCAAGATAGACGAAAGTCGTATGCCGACAAGCGTAGACGAACGATCGAATTTCAAGAAGGTGACATGGTGATGCTTAAGGTTTCGCCGTGGAAAGGTATTATTCGATTTCGAAAACGGGGAAAGTTAGCTCCTCGGTTTATTGGACCGTTTAAGGTTTTAGCTCGCCTTGGTGAAGTCGCGTATCGTTTGGAATTACCCGAAGAGCTTGCGGGGATTCATAATACCTCTCATGTTTCCCATCTCCGTAAGTGTCTTGCAGATGATTCTTCATGGATGCCATTAGACGAAATTGAGCTAAACAATAAGTTAGAATATGTTGAAGAGCCGATTGCTATACTTGATGAGAAGGTAAAAATGTTGAGAAATAAGGAGGTAAGGACTTTTAAAGTTCAATGGCGTCGGAGTAAAGGTTCCGAGTTCACTTGGGAGCCCGAAGAATTCTTGTTAGTTTATCTTCCTTCTTGTCATGCGGCTTGGATCGCGAGGACGCGCTCCGATTCAAGTGGGGGAGAGTTGTAAGACCCGAATATTTTCCTTGTACTTTTGTGTAATTAAGTTATTCAAGTTGTGGAGTTTTCGTTGCATACAATAAAAATAAGGAAGAATCTGGCCTGGCATATCTGCGCGCCGCGCGGCCATATGGCGCTCCGCGCCAATACGGGCTGACAGCTCATCTTTTCCTTTTATTAAATATTTAAAAGGGCAAATTGGTAAAATCACAAGAGATCCGACTTTAAGGCCTTGGATCAATTTTTGGAGTGTCATTTACTCCATTTCCAACCACCAATTCTTATCCAATTCAATTTTAGAGAGAGAGTAAGAATTCTAGTGTGAGAAAGCTCAAAAAAAGGAAGAAGAAGCTTGAAGCGGGTCTAAGTGCAAGCATTATAGTTGTTCATCTATTCTCTAGCTACGTTTTGATCATAGTGGTATGCTCTAATCTTGATTTCCTAATTTAATTTTGGGAAATGGTTAGTGTTAGGGTTAATGGTGAACTTAAAAACCCAATTTGTTAATAAATTGGGTGTTTTGGGCAAATTTGAGTCATGTAGGCCCAAAGGTGACTAACTAGGGTTTTCAAAGTATTAAATTATGTTTATGAGCTTAAATTGGTTAGTTAAATTACTAGCACACTTATATAAATGTAAATGGGTGTCGAGTAGGTTAGTGGATGATCCGAAATGGGTGTATTGACTTTTAAGTGGTCAAATGGGTCATAATGGACCTAAGATAGTTAGTGTATGTTTAAGATGCATAGACCTTGTGTTGAAAAGTGTTTTAAGACCTAATTTGATAAATGTTAGGGTTTTGGTTATGATTGACCCAAATATTAGGGTTAAGGGTGCAAATGGGTCGAGATTGCACCATGGGTCAAAATGACTATAGAATGGAGTTTGAGTTGGTTGACCAACGTGAGTTTGTGATTGATATTATGTATAATGTAATAGGTACGTTACATTGAAGATTTTCGAGCTTGTCTATCTCTCATCAAGACTTTGAGGTGAGTGGAGAATCTATATATGTATGCATATGATTTACGTGCCGTATTAATGGTGTCACATAGCCGTTTTGTGACCATAGTTGTGAGGCATAGCCGTTTTGTCCACGTTTTATATTTATGCACATAGCCGTGTTTGTGCATATAGTGGCGAGTAATAGCCGTGTTTTACTCCCACGTTATTATCCGAGTTATTGTGCACAAAGCCGTGTTTGTGTACGTGATTGTGAGTAATAGCCGTGTTTTACTCACACGTTGATCAAGTGATGCCATAGCCGTTTTTGGGAACACTTGGGGGTGATGCCATAGCCGTTTTTGGAGCACCTCGGGGGTTAGCATACCATAGCCGTTTTTGGGAGCTAACGGTTGTTATGAACATCGATGACTTGTTTCGCGAAGTCATTCCCTTGCGAAAATATTGGTTAACAATGGTTTATAGTTGTTGACGTTTGCATTTAATTATTATTATGAATATTATGCTATTGATGTTGCTAGTTGTACGATTTGATGGTACTAGCTTGTTTATTGAGGCGTTATGTGTTTGTATGCGTTATATGATATCGTGGATGCGAGTAGGTAAGTCTTATATGCATGTATATATTTATTCTACTCACTAAGCGTTAGCTTACCCTCTCGTTGTTTACCATTTTATAGGTTCCGGCGTGGATAAGGGTAAGGGCATACGGTTGGATTAGAGATCCCGCTTGTTAAGGGACGCCTTTTGGATGTGTTAGCTTTTGGAGTTTGACCATGACTTGGGTAGTTTAATCCTAAACACCATGCTCATCATGTCGTTTGGTACTTAAACTTTTTGGTGGTCGAAACTCGCGTTATGTATTAAACTCGTAAAACGGCCAAAGTGGGCCCCGCTTTGTAAAACTTATTTTATGTTTGAACTGTGTTAGTTTTACATGTTTGAATATGTTGTTAAAAGCGTATTGTCTAATTATGTCGGGAAGTGACCGATCTTTTTCGCATTTCATGACTTTTGGGACAGACCAGTTTGGCGCGCCGCGCCATATGCTGTTCCAGCAATTTTTTTATTTTATTTTGAGATTTTAACTCGGGTTGTTCATGGTTTGGTTTGGGTTATTTCACAAACTCCTTTCTTTCTCGCAAACGGGCATCGTGCCAACGTTTAGTTTTCTCCTTATACGAAAAGGAGTTCTCGTACGCATCTAACCTTAACTCCTCTAACTCATTTAGCTGCACGAGCCTATTATCACCCGCCTTTTCAAGATCCATATTAACATTTTTCAACGCCCAATAAGCTCTATGCTCCACCTCTACCGGAAGATGACACGTTTTACCATAAATAAGTCGAAACGGTGTGGTTCAGAGAGGTGTTTTAAATGCAGTTCGGAAAGCCCACAACGCGTCATCTAATTTGCGTTGCCATATCTTCGGATTGTCATTAACCGTTTTTTCAAGGATACGCTTCAAAGCGCGATTAGTATTCTCCACTTGACCACTCGTTTGTGGGTGATAAGCGGTGGAGAATCTATGAGTAACACCATACTTCTTTAGCACCTTTTCAACTAGGAATATTTTTAGGTTTAATTAAATTTAAGTTTTCGTGAGCTTTTTCTTAGGTTTTTTCAGGTTGGAGAGGCTCTCATATGTGACGGTTCAAGAAAGATTAGCTGAAAATTCTGTTACAGGTGCGACTTCTACTTCAATATTTCAATTGGACTGATCAGAGAACCTGTTGGTAGGACTTGGGATGAGCTTCAGGCGCTGTCGATTTTAATTAACAACGTAGTGTTGGATCAGAACAAACAGGATGGGTGGAGGTGGTCGCTATCTAGTTCCGGTAGATTCACTGTGAAGTTGCTTACATTGGTTCTAATAGCCACCTTCTTCCTAATCCGGTTAACCAAGGTAACGCAACATGCCGTAATCGTCTCATTCCTAAAAAGGTAGAGTTATTTGTCTGGCGTGCTCTCAACAAACGATTGCCTGTTCGGATTGAATTGGATAAAAGAAACACTGATCTTCATAGTGTTCGTTGTCCTGTTTGTGATGATGATTTGGAATCCGTGGATCATATTATTATCTTCTGTTCCCATGTTCAAGCGGTATGGAAACGGGTGTTTGATTGGTGTAATCGTGGTACCTTCAATTGGTTTTCTATCTCAAATTTATTGTGTGATAACCTTTCCGTGGACTCAAATATGTAGCAAGCGGTTATTTGAGTAAGTGCGTATATTATATGGAAAAACCGTAACAATAAGGTGTTTCGTGGTATCTCGTCTACTGCTTCGGTGGCATTGAATGAGATTCAAACTCTCTCGTTCGATTGGATTTCTCATAGAGTAAAGGGGATCAACATCGATTGGAATATTTGGCTCACCAAGCCAGATACATACTTGTCGTAGTGTTTTTGTACAGTCATGTCGTGTTTGATGCAAGCTCTGCATCGTTTTTTCCTTATGTAGCTGTTTAGTTTTGTTGTTGGTGTGTTGGGCTAGTTCCTTGGGTTGTCTTGAGCTAGCCGCCTCCTTTTCTGTTTTTGTGTATTCCCTTTTTCTCCTTTTATATAATTTGCTTTTCAACCAAAAAAAAAAAAAAAAAAAAATTTCTAATACTCGGTAACACTATAATGTTACTTTTTTTATTAGTTAAAGACTAGAAGTAAAATACTGTCTAGTCGCACCGATTTGATTTAAAAAAAAATTAAGTTTATATAAAATTTAGAAAACTTAAATACATATGTTGCAATAACTTGACACATAAATATGTTAATATTATTAATTATTAATTAAGTATTACACTTCATTAGTGCAAATAGATTATACCAAGCTTGCAAAAGACGTGAGACGGGGTCGAGACGGTCGGGTCATAAAAAGGTCGAGACGTTCGAGACGGGGTCGAGACGTTCGAGACGGGGTCGAGACGTACGTTGACCAAAGTTGACTTTTAAATATAAAAGTATATAAATATATATATATGTGTACATATTTTAAAGCCAAAAACTTTAATTGACGTACTCATTACGCTATCACCGTTAATATAACAGATAAAATTCAAACTAAAATACGATAAATTTGACCGATTTTACCAACTTTATGGCTTTTTCGTATTTTGAGAGACTTTGACCTGATTTTTTTCAACTTTGACCCGAAATTTGACCGTTAACTGTCATATTAGACGGTTTTCATCGAGACGAGACGTGCTAGTCACCAAACCGTCGCAACGGCTCGAGACGGGGTGTTTTGCAACAGTGGATTATACTCCTTAATTCTAAAAAATTTGTCACCTGACTATTTTTATCGATTAAGAAATATTGTTTGTTACTCTAAATAATAAAAAGAAATTTTAAAAGTTTTAATTATATCATAAATAAATCATTCAATATAGCATTCAACTAATTTATTAATTACTCTTTTAACAACTGTTATGAATAAGATAAATCATTTAATGAAGACATAATAGATAATTCGCATATATATCTTAAATCTAACAAAAAGTTAAGTCAGACAATAATTTTTGAACGAAGATAGTGTTTAGTTACTAACAAAGAATTATTAATACTCATTAGTCAAGATATTGTGTATTCAAAATATTGATTATGTATATATATATTTTTTTGGTAAAAAGACGTATCCGGTGAATATTATTAATATAATAAAATGTTACAAGCATGAAGATCAGTAATATACATAAGAGACTTCGTAAACTAGATACAAACCAAGTATACCAAACGTAACAAACGCTAGACTAAGCCAAAACATATTAGCATGAACCACGAGCTTAACAAAAACCTGCCACCACCATTCACTTAAACCAGCATCCATTTGATCTTCATATGACGAACATGAACCACGTCCTTAAATTTCAAGGACTTTAACTTGAGCTTAACAAGTAAATTATTTGAAAAAGTTGCTTACTTGATCTATGCGCACCTCAAAAAATATGTTTGTTTTTTTCCTGCCAAATAAAGTAGTTAGTGGCTGTAAAAATAAGGTGAACAACCACTACCCTACACACTTTACGCTTGACACTAGAAATCAACGATCGAACAATTCCTCTTCAATCGTCATTATGAGCCTGAATCTGGAAGAGATTCTTAACTTTCCTTCAAATCGTGTGAGCATAGTTACACTAAAAAACAGATGGTCTTGGGTAGGGGTGTGCACCATTAGGTTTCAAACCGAATATCGAATCGAATTCAAACAAAAAAAACCAAACGGAAAATTTTAAACGATTTTCGGATCGATCGAAACCGAAACCGAATTCATAATTCTGTTTTTGGTTTTGAAAATTTTAAATTCGGTTAACCGAAAATCGAATTAAAAACCGAATTCAAATTAATAACATATTAATACATATTTATAATTATAATATTTATATATTTATATTATATTTGATGTATATTATTACATTTTTATTAAAAAATAAACATGTTATATACCATGTATACTTAAATAAATTTCACAACCGTTATTCCTAATTTATATGTAAGTTTATGCTGGTTAGATATTTTATTTTTAGTGATTTTCGATTTTAACCGAAACCAAACCGAAATCAAATTTGGTTTTCGGTTCGATTTTGGTTATGGTTTTGATATTTAAATTTGGTTTCAGTTTGGTTTTCGGTTTTGATTTTATAAGTTTCATAATCGAAAAAACCGAACCGAATAAATCGAAAAATCAAAAAATCAAAAACCAAACCGATGAACACCCCCTAGTCTTGGGAGTCCTGTTGCAAGTTACAAAACACACAAATAGGTTGCTGGTATTGGTGCGTACTAAAATCCCAATGACGCAGTCTATCTTGTGCTATTAACTTATCTTAAACAACTAGCCACAAGATAATATTGTTCCTAGAAATATTAAACTACCTAAAAAAGATCATATCGTGCTACCTATTGCGTACGAGGCCGAATAGTCTCCCAAACTCCCTTCACCATGAACTCTTTAAGGCTATCATCTACCCTTCTCCACATAACCATATCATCGTTGTTACAATAAGGCAGGGGCGATTCTAAGCCTTGGGGTATGGGGTCCTATGACCCCACTACTTTAAAAAGAATTTATACATTGTATATCTCAAATTTTATAGGACACCACTAAATTTAAGTAAGGGACCTTATATATATTGAAAATTTATGGTTTTTTTTTTAGGGAAACAACCACTAAAATATCTTTCATATATAAATAGCTTTGAAATTTTTTTTGATGACCCCATTAGATTTTCATCCTGGAGTTGCCACTGCAATAAGGGGGTCTCGAATTCATGATCATTTGGTACTTTGATGGCCATGCACAGGCCATTACCAACCATTAGCATCATACAAATCACACACCGTATGTAGATGAACTAGTGAATCCAGCTCATCTTCGGTCTCTAGAATAAAAAAATTGGCTAACGGACCATAATCACACCACAAGTCAAACCAACATTTGTAGACCTTTCATTTCCGAGACGATGGATGATGTGTGGTCTCAATTGATCAGGAATACTCAATAGCTTTTTGACAAAATTTTATTCCTCGTCCCTGAACTTTACATCAAATTTGACTCCTCGCCTTTTTTTTTTGTGCATCTCTCGTCCCTAATGTATCACAATTCTACATCCCTCGTCCTTTTTAGGGATGAGGGATGTAGAATTGACAGAAAGAAAAAGGACAAGGAGTCAAGAGAAAAGACGAGGGATGTAGAATTGTGATACATTAGGGACGAGGGATGCACAAAAAAAAGAAAAAGGATGAGGAGTCAAATTTGATGTAAAGTTCAGGAACGAGGAATGAAATTTTGTCATAGCTTTTTTATCCCCAACTCACGTCATAAGCCAGTTGTATATCCCATAAATGACGGTTTTGAAGCATGTAAGAATGGATCCACTTGACCTATAAGGATTGCTTTCGGGTAATCAAACACCATATATGATATTTCATGAGGGCGACATTTCAAGGCTTTAAACTTTTAATACCCAAGCCACCTTCTTGTTTCGGCATACAAACTTCCGACCATTTTACTTTTGATTTACCTTTATTCATCTCACCTTGACACCACAAAAATCTCGAATAAGCTTCTCAAGATCATGAATAACTTTATCGGGAAAGATAAACATCACCGACTAATACACTTGCCTAAGACCTAGAATTAGAAACCTTGTAATTCTCGTTCAAACTGTTGAGTCGTGTGACGACTCTAGGTTATGCTTACTCTATCTACTCATTAGATAACTGTGAGTACAAGCCCAGACCTAGCTCTTATAAATATCAATACTCTGAAAAGTTGAAAGACCCAACTCTTCAAACAACCAGAGAGACGCAACCGGGACCGACCGTCGCGAGTAAAACCTAGGAGACCGTCTAGTTTACCTCACCATCCACCATCCATCCGTTAATTCATTTCGAGAGAAAAACAAGACCACATCCGGGCGCATCAACCCACGATCTAACAATTCCTGAATTTGTGACATCATATCACGAATCTCGGACGAAGCTAATCGGTACGGAGCTTTAGCAAATGGCGTGAATCCCGACCACATACTATGTGAAATTAAATTTTACCCCTTAAGGTAACATTGCACTTACAACCATTGCCCCTAGATACTTACACCTTTTACCCCGTACTATTTGGCATTTAACCCTTCCCTTCATTGACCAAAACGACATATGCCCTCAACACTCTAACCCACCCTCAAACGACCATATTTTTGGTGAGTATTATTAAATATGGAAATTTGTTAATGTTGATTTGAAGAATTCTAAACATTATAAAATGTATAATATATATTTTAATTTTTACTAAATAAAATAAAATTAGAATTAATGAAGTTGCAAATTGCTAAAGAAAATGTATATTTAATTTAATATAAAATTAGTATTTATAAACTTGCAAATTGCTAAAGAAAATGTAAATTTAATATAATATAATTATTACTCTACAAGAAAAAAAAATTTCAAAAATCAATTAGTGTTTCTTAACATGTCTCATAAGATCACATGTTCAAATTCCATTATAAGGATAATTAATTAGTTTTGACATATATAATGTTATATTTGGTCCAAGATAACATTAACTTCACTAATTAATGTGATTACCATGACGAATAAGGCCATTAGAGATTAAGTTATTGATAATATATGAACTAATTAAAAATTTTATCTCATATTTGAATTGATAGGTTGGTGAGAAAGATAGCATGACAAAAACTTTGAGCAATTTATTCAATTAATTACTCCTTTTGTTTTATCTTCGAAAACTGAAAGCGACCAACTAGTACATATAACATATACATATTTACTAGTTGAAAGACCCGTGAAATCACAGCTTCGCTAAAGAAAATTATTGAAAATTATTGAATGATATATTATGAATCCAATATTATTAAATAAACATGTGTGTTATTAAACACATACGTCAATATGTTATCATCGCAATAGTTCGTTTTCGGTTCCCCTAGTTTTATGACCCGTTAAAACATCAGATGGTTAAAAAAATTTGCAAAACAATTCGAAAAGTCGATAAACGAAACTTCGAATGAGTCTCAATTTAACCAAGACACTAAGTAAACTTGTTCAAAGTAAATAACAATTAACAGTTTTTTTCAAAAAAAAAAAAAAAAAAAAAAAAAAAAAAAAAAAAAAAAAAAAAAAACCTTCAATAAAATATATCAAACCTAAATGGTTACCTTTAAAGTAAGCACATTTGGAACATCATATACTGAGATCCAAAATTATGATGCATAAACTCTCTATATATTTTTATTAACTTTTAAATCACTATCTACACAAAAATTTCAAACTCTCTCTTTGACCTTAAAAATCAAACCACATTCAATCTCCCTGTCTTTGACTTTGAAACACTGATTATCACATATAACGACCGGCTTCTAAAGAAATTCACAACTATTATTTATGAAAATTCATATTATTTACAGGGAAGTATTTATGAGAATTAATTTTGCGACATCATTTTCTTATTTTGTTTTGTATGATCTCATCACTCGTTTTTCTTTATACACAAGAAAAGTCCAACACTGATAGATATTCGTATAAAACTATGTAAAAAATCACCACTATGTATCATATATTTTAAATTAAATATATCAATGATCTATAACCATTTAAGATATCTTTAAGAAATATAATGGATTCATATTCGTTGTACAATATTTTTTTTTTATATTCGTTATATTTTTAGACAGTTTTCTCATTATGTTTACATAATTATCACTTAATTATCATCAAATAATTTTCACATAACAGTCTTTCTAGATAATAATATCACTTAATTATCTATGTTATTAAATTGTTGTATATAATATTTATCACTTAATTATATAATTAATTAAATTATTGTTTAATTATTGAATAATGACATTACCTAGTCTCATGTAGTGATGACATGTGGCATGTTTTTGAATTAGAAAAGGAAAAAATTGGATAAAGTGACATCATCAAGTTAGAGATTTAATAGATAGTATAGATAGATACTTTCATCTTTCCGTTTCTTTATCCAACTAATTTAACCGAATTACTCATTGGTTAATGGTCATGTATTATATGGAGTAAACGCTTAATTAATAGATCGAACCAAATAGCTAGTATTGACATCTCTAGCTACCATCAGTGGCGATTCCAGAATCGATACTCAATGGGGTCCTGATTTTTTTTTCAATATTAATTATATTTAAATGCAATTTTGATAGTTGTTTACCTTCAAAAAACTAAAATTCGAAATATATATGAGGTCCGACTAGTAAAATTAGTGGTATTTTATAAAATTTAAAGAAAAAACTATAAATCCGAAAAATATATGGGGTCCTAGAGTTAAATTTATTGGTGTCCTATATATTTTAAAGGATATTTTCTACACAAAATTTCAAACTAGCGGTGTCTCGTGACCCCACGGATATAAAGGTAGAGCCGCCCCCTAACTCAGATCGACGTATACTCATGTTGTATCACTTTCGATCGGTCATCAGTGTGTTAGTTTTGATTGTAAACTTAACCAATGTCTATGAATTTGATATATGGTTGTTTTATTGTTTATTGTTCTAAACAAGCTTTAAAAAAAAGGTTCAAAACAAAAATTCAAACAAGCGAACTGAGTGTAACTTGAGATCGTTACGTACGGAGATCGAGACAGTCCAAAAAGTTAATAAAATAATCTTTTTTTATATTATTCAAAGAAAATAACGAAAATAAGGATTTAAGATTGAATTCTATTCACGGGTACTTTCCGCACATCGCGATGAATTGGCAGTGGGGGTTTTACCACTCATGCTGTCGGATGGGACCGAGTTGTTCATTTGACAGCAGTTAAGGGCGAGTTATGTAACAGCGGGAGATGAACACGTGAGTGATTAATTTTGTACTGTTTGCAAAAAAAATGTCTATATATTTAAATAACAAATATTTAAATAACATAACATTAATCACTATATATAATCCATATGCTTTGTTTCAATTTTTGCATAAATTTAGTAATATTTCCCTATCTATACTGTTCACCAATAAAATATTATTTCTATCCATTAAAAATTTAAAATCCAATTTGATTTTAATCCGTTCAAATATAAAATTGACACTTAAGAATAGAACAAATGAGTTTTTCAAATATATAAATGAAAACTATAATTTTGCAAGTTAAGAGATGTTTTTGCAGCTGTTAAAAAAAGAAGAAGAGGTTTTTGCACAATATTATCTATAATAAATAATAAGTCAACATAATATTAACAACATTTAGAAAAGAATGAATCAAAATTTATAGATACATAATGATAATGGTGATTTATATTTGAATAACAGGTGGTGTATGTGACCATCATCAATATTATAAAGAGATACGGAGTACAAAATAATTTAAACGTCAGGACGTTACATCACTACATCAGTTTTTGCATAATATAAAAACAAAGTATCCACAAAATCAAAAGTTATAATCATATTTTACCTGTTAGGGTTTCAATAGCGATGGTAAGAACAAAAAGATGAAAGCTTTTCTTTTCAACAAAAAGTTTCTAAACACCATTCTTTTTTCGACACCTAAAATGATTAAAATCAAAGATCCAATTCGACTTAAAACAATTTTTAAATTAACAATACTAATATAAACTCATCATTTAATTACTCTAAACAACATAATAATATTAATCTAATAATTAATTAGTTAATTAATAATAATAATAATAATAATAATAATAATAATAATAATAATAATAATAATAATAATAATAATAATAATAATAATAATAATAATAATAATAGTAATAAAAGAGTGTGATTTTCATTCGAGTAATCATCTGCATCTCACGTACACCTAAAATTGGCAAGTAACAAAACATTGTTGTGGCAAAAACTAATATTTGCACAAACAACAGTGTCACTAAATTGTTGACCTATCACTATTTTCTTTCCATAATATTTTTTTTTTCTTTTTAAATATGTATATACATACCACATACACATAAAGCTTAGAGCTACATATATATATAATTTAAATATATACTGTAGCAAATAAATTAGATGTGATCAACTAGCTAGCTAGTATAATTTCCATTTATACTCACCTCAACAAAACTGATTTACTAGTACCAGCTCATTCCAGGTGACTGGTAGCCTAACATGGTTTGTTGCTGCATAATTTGTGGGCTCGATTGTGGTAACTGACCCATAAAGCCGTCAATCGAACCATTACTTTCGCAGTCATTTCGTGACACCATAACGCTACCATTGTTGCTGTTTCCGGACAGAAAACTTCTAGTGTATGGTGAACTAATATTACTTGTGTGATGAGATTCTTCGGTCCAAAACAAACCAGGGAGCGATCTTTTAACAGGAAGGATGTTGTTGTTGTTTTCATTCGATGAAGTAGTTAACATAGGATCGAATACAACGTTATGATTATGTTTATTCTCGAACATCGTATTGAACCCTGATATCGGTCTATTAACACCGAGTGATAGTGATGGAGGTATTGATGCTAACATCCCGCTCATACTGTAATCGTTGCCATCGTTATCAACCGGCCTTTGCACATTCTTCTTCTTGTATATTCGGCATAACACCCAATCATCCAACTAAAAATGTCAACAAAATTATTTATCAACATCCAAAAAAATGTTCAACCTACAAATGTTGCTTTTTAATTTGTACTCTTACTTTCTCAAAAATATTGTTTTATACGGAGTAATAACTTTTTCATTTAAAATAAAATATGAGAAGTGATCTCTACACAGTCAAATCTTATCAATACACAATTAAATATGTTATGAGTTAAAATATACTATGTATTTAAGATAAATGTATTTAAGAAATAAATACATTATTTGTAACAATATACATTATTTTAAAGGTAACATGAGAATTTAGTGATATTAATTAATAGTTATATTTTATAAGTAAAAATTATACTAATTTGTAACAATATAAATTGTAAAGTGAAATATTTTTTAAACGAAATGAGTAAGTGAAATAACCAGTTTTAAACAAAATTTCTTCAAAACTTTTTATTTCACAAAACAAATAATCAGATAAACAGTTTTGATAAAAGGATGAAAATTAAAAATCAATAACTACGAAGTAATAAATTACCCTTAAGGAAGCTTTTTTATTTGTGGGATCACAACCAGGTGGTTTGGACATAGTTTTGTTATCAGCAAGGCGATATTCATGCATGATCCAATTGGTTTTGGACCCTTTTGGTGGTTTACCACCATAAAACACGAGCGCTTTCTTCACACCAACTTTTTGAGTCCCATCTGACGTCAACACCGGTTTATCGGTTCCAGTCGCTTTCCAATAACCCGAATTCGCCGCTCTATTCGGTCGTGCTCCGTTTGGATATTTTCTATCTCTCGGGCTAAAAAAATACCATTCTTGCTCTCCAAAAGTTGCCTTAGCTATATAAATAAAAAAACATGTATAAAAAGAAAATACACAAAGAATTTATTTTGTAATTTAAATTTATTAAATTTGTACCAGGAAGCTCCCATGGGTCAAACTTGTAGAGGTCAACATCGGCGATGATGGAAACCGGTAAAGGGACGGAAGCGGCTTTTTTCTTGAGGTAGTGAACAACTAATTCTTCATCGGTTGGGTGGAACCGGAAACCGGGTGGTAACTGCAGTTGTTTTAAACCCGATGATGAGTCCGTACTCTCCATCTTTTTATATTTTATTAATTAAAAATTTGGAAATAATGATCGGAAGGGAAAAAAAAAAAAAACATAAGTATCTTGAAGACAGGGGAGTAGAGAGAGAAAAATGAAGAAAATAAAATGGAGAATATAAGTTGATGAATTTACATGTGGTCGCCTTTTTATATGGGTATACGGACCATGGTATATTATAATCGTATTTCTAATTTCTAATGGCATATTTTCCTCATTTGAATAAAAAAAAAAAAAAAAAATTGAAGGTGTCGTTAACTATCTCAATTAAGTGTCAACTTCGCATAATATGTCAAGTTCTTTATCGACCAACATTTTGAACTCGTAAATTCGACGCACTTTTTTACACGCGATTCCGACATTTTTTTTCAACCTGCGTTTTCGACGCGCGTTTTTTACCAGAGTTTTCTACTAGCGTTTTGGAGGCGCGTTTACAACTCGCGATTTTGAGGCGCATTTTCGAGGTACTTTTTTCGAGGCGCGTTGTTCGAAAACGCCCTCAAAAAGCGAGTTGAAAATGCGCCTCCATAACGCTGGTCGAAAACTCTGGTATAAAACGCGCGTCGAAAACGCATGTCGGAATCTCGCGTCGAAATCGCGAGTTGAAAATGTTGGTCAATAAAGGACTTAACATGTTATGCGAAGTTGACATTTAACTGAGAAAGTTAACAAAAATTAATGATACCGCTCCTTTTTGTTTAACTTTAAAAAAAGAAAAAACTTAATTTTTTATATCCGAATGAAATAAATTACGTAGAATAGAAAACATGAAAAATAAGTTACCTTTTATGGAATTTCCCTATTTCATATACCAGTAATTAATACTTTAATAAAATCGTATATATTGTTCTGTATATAATATAAATTCTAATCTAATCTAAACAGAGGAATATATTCAAATGAATCCAACTTTTAAGTTGAGATTCAAGGGATCAATCAGAGTGTGACATGTGGTACGACAATCACATGTGATTGGAAAAAAAAATTCAAAAATATTTTTTTTCAATCACATGTGATTAGATTTAACATGTAGTAAATCACATGTGATTTTGCGTGCCAATCACATGTGATTGTAAAACCCAATCACATGTGATTCTGCATGTTAAATCCAATCACATGTGATTAAAATTTTTTTTTTTTTTAAAATTGAAAAAAAATGATTTTGAATTTTTTTTTCCAATCACATGTGATTGAATTTGACATACAGAATCACATGTGATTGAGTTATACAATCACATGTGATTAGATTTGACATGCTAAACTTTAAAAAAAAAATTCAATTTTTTTTTAGATTAGTTTTTGAATTTTTTTTCAATCACATTTGATTGTCGTGCCACATGTCACGTTCTGATTGATCCGTTGAATTTTAAGCAAATTGTTTGATTTAAAAGATTACAACTCAATCTAAACATATAGAATAATAAAGAAAATATTGAAGATTCCTTTCGAATTTTGCGGAAGAATTCAAAAAGATAGATGTATTTTTATACAGACCAGTTTAGTTTGTTGCAACATGAGCTCAGTCTACATAAATTGTTGTATATTAGTGTTTTAAGTTTTATAGTTTTGATGATATATTTATATGCAAAAAAAAAAAATTATATTTTCAAAAGTAATTAGATTATATACAAGGTTTTAAGCATGTAAGACCTTATTTAGTGGTGATGGGGTGATGGGTTTTTTTTGAGGTTTTTGTAAGGTATAGTGCTGAGTTGGCAAATGTGATGGGGTGAGGGCGTGAGAGAGTTTGTAATGGTGGGCGTGATGGTTATGTGATGAGTTAATTTTAATTTTAGTTTTTTATTATTATTATTATTATTATTATTATTATTATTATTATTATTATTATTATTATTATTATTATTATTATTATTATTATTACAAATATAAATCACTAGTTTTTTTTTTAACGTCACTTTTATTAAAACAACATCACGGTTACAATTTTTTGAAACTAAAGATTAAACACAATAACAACGATAATAAAGCTAAACAACGATAATAAACAACGATAATACAACAAAACATTTAGAAATCATTGAGATCAGGAGAATCAGACGAATAGAATTTACCGTCCTTGTCGTATTGTGGCCCGGAGGGCACGTAGTCCTCTTCATCAGACTCAATTTTTTCGCTCTCATCCCGAAACTCAATAAACAACTTGATGATTTCGTTGCTGGTCACTGCTCGACCCACAAGCATGGTCCAGTCTTCTTCATCTTTAAAAAGAATGACTGGAACATTGGGTTCCTTGAAGAACCACACTTGTGAGAATGCAAGAGGTATGTTCTCTTTGAGAAAATCAAGTAGTTCAGACAACGGATAATTTCGGACATTCATGCAAAATACTCCTTTTGTTCAGAATTGACGGTGGAGTAATTCTTGACCTCGCGGTCGAATTCTCCACCATAGTTAACTTGAAGCATAACATTCATCTGAGACATTTTGAACTTATAAATTTTAGATTTAGTAGAGAGATAAGTGTTTGAGGTGTGGTTTGTTAACAAATGAGGGGTTGTATTTATAGGGGTAGAAGCACTTATTTGAATGAATCCAATGTTTGAATTAAAAACACATGTTGAATATAGCTTTAATAAAGTAATAGTAGAATACAGCTTTTAACAGAGCATCTCTGCTCAACACAACTTTATACATAGCATCTCTGCTCAACACAACTTTATACAGAGCATCTCTGCTCAACACAGCTTTATTACAGAGCATCTCTGTTGAGTATCTTTGAACGAATCCAATGTTGAAATTACACAATTTATTGAAAATTAAAATTACACAATTTATTAAAATACAACAATTTATTGAAATTCAAAATACAACAATGACACTATTTAAGCATTCATAGTTCTAAAGTTTGGGGGAAGGCTCCAAATGTGTTCAGTAAGATCATGTCGAAGTTGATCATGAACGTTTCTCTCTCGTATTTCTTGTTCTCGTACATCACGAAGTGGCAAGTAATTCTTCCTCGAGCCATGTAATGTTAATGAAAGGACCCGTTCATATCGATTATAAACGATTCACAATAGTTGATTTCATTGCGAGGTACCTGACATCTATATGATACATTTTACAAACATTGCATTCGTTTTTAAAAGACAAACTTTCATTACATCGAAAGTTGACAGATATGCATATTCTTTCATAATATATCCAAACTATGAATGACTTAATATTAATCTTGATGAACTCAACGACTCGAATGCAACGTCTTTTGAAATATGTCATGAATGACTCCAAGTAATATCTCTAAAATGAGCAAATGCATAGCGGAAGATTTCTTTCATACCTGAGAATAAACATGCTTTCAAGTGTCAACCAATAGGTTGGTGAGTTCATAGGTGTATCATAATCATTCATTTCCATAATTTTAATAGACCACAAGATTTCATTTTTATATTACACATAACTTGTGTAATAAAATAGTACGCATAACCTGCGAATTAAAATTCATTCATATGGTGAACACCTGGTAACCGACATTAACAAATGCATCTAGAATATCCCCAAATATACATGTACACTCATCTGTATATAAAATCGAAGTACTAAAGCATCCATAACCTAAATGGGGTTTGTTAGGCCCAATAGATCTATCTTTAGGATTCGCGTCAATTAGGGGGTCTGTTCCCTAATTCTTAGGCTACCAAGCTAAAAGGGTGATACCCGGTATAATGATTCAGCCATAGAATGTAGTTTCAAGTACTTGTGTCTATTTCATAAAACAGTTATAAAAGCAGCGCATGTATTCTCAGTCCCAAAACATATATTGCAAAATCATTTAAAAAGGGAGCAAATGAAACTCACTATACAATATTTTGTAGTAAAAATATTCATACGACGGAACTGAACAATGTAGGGTTGGCCTTGGATTCACGAACCTATATCATTTGTATATATATTAAAACATATACTTGTAATCGAACAAATATATATATTTATTAGTGATACCATTTTTATATTAATAATTTATAGGTTTCATTATTTATTTAAATATATTCATTTCATATATTTTAAATAAATAAAGATATTAATATAGTTAAGTTATGTATATTAAATATATATTTATATGAAGATCATTTGTTTGTGAAATTATTAATTATGATAATATTAATATTAGTAATAATAATGATATTTTATAATAATAATAATAATGATAAAAGTGATAATAATAACGTTAATAAAAATAATAATGATATTAATAATGATAATAATACTAAATTGTATTATAATAACCACGATAACAATAGTTATAATAATTTTAGTAATTCCTTGAAATCATAATTTGGTTAAAATTCTAATCATTTTCATAATAATATTTATATCAAAATTTCAATATTTATAATCTTAACCATATTATAAAAACCTTTATATTCATGGTCATGATAATCATAATTTTCGTGTTTATTTTCTATACTGATGACTATAGCTTCTTATAACATTAATTCGTAATCGAAATCACAATTTTACTTGTATTCGTATAATTATAATCAACTTCTATAATCTTTATCATATTATCTTTTATTATACATTTACGTCATTAACATGTTTCATATCCTAGAAATCATAATAATAATATAATACTAGCAATAATAATATAATGATAATAATACTAATAATAATAATATTAGTTATGATAATACTAATAAATTTTTAATGATAATACTAGTAATAATAAGGATAATAATATAAATTACATTAGTAATAATAATAATTATGTTATTAACATGAGTAATAATAATAGTTATCATCATAATATCAATAATTAATAATAATACTAACAATAATAATAATAATAATACTAATAATAATAATAATAATAATAATAATAATAATAATAATAATAATAATAATAATAATAATAATAATAATAATAATAATAATAATAATAATAATAATAATAATAATAATAAAATGAAATACTACCTTTAAAAGCTTGTCCTAAAAAGAATGCCCCGAACCGGACTCGAACCCGTGACCTCTCGAATAACCACTAACACCCTTAACCAACTGAGCTACTGCCCATTTCCTGATTAAACTCTATACCCAATTCTATTTAACCCGTTTTCAATTGTTCATCTTCTTCTTCCTTTTTAAACCAATCAACCCAGGAAAGAATCAAATCAAAGAATTGGTTACAAAAAAACTTTTAGGTTCTTCCACTAATTACTAACTCATCCCAAAATAATTGTTTGCAATAAAAACGAAAAAAAAAAAAAATAGGCTGCTGTCGCAGCTCATAACACAAAAAAAAAAGTAGTGATTTTGCAATTGAGAATGTTTTGGACAAAGATTATAACACGAATTTGGTTTGAAATCTTTATTAGAAACTATAGGAATCGTTAATTGAAGTTAAAACATAGTTACAAACTCGAATTTCTTCAAAAACACTTCGTTTGACTTTTTAGAAATTATCTTTGACTTGAAAATTCGTGATCGATATAATGAATTGGGATTTGATGTTTTGCAGAAAGGTTACATGGAGGATTACTAACAACTCTACATTTCTAGATTTTGAAGTTTAATTCATATTCGAAGTTTGAATGAAAAGTTACAGGTAACAGAGGTGTCGAGCTGTTTTTCTGCATTTTTAGTTGAATTCGATTTAATTAGAGGCTGTAAGGGGTAATAGCAAGTGATAGTGATGATAATAGATGGAATGAATTATACTAACACTGGAATTGGTTGCTTGTTATATAAAATTGATTGACAAAAAAAAATGTCGTGCAGGAGATAAAATACAAAAAAATAATAATAATGAAGATAGTGATATGCAACTGAAATTGTCACAATGTGAATTTGATTGGTACGATCTTTAGGATATAAACAAAATCAACTACAGTTTGATTGTTACATGATTCAGATTCTGCTTTTAAATTCGTTTATATGATATTTTATATAAATGATAATTAATAATTAATATTCATAATTATATTAATAATACTAATAATAATAATATTAATAATGATAATAATAATAAGAGGACTAATAATAATAAGTCACAATAATAATAGCTTTAGTGAAATTGATAATATTATTAATGATAATTATAATAATAATACTAATTATATTAATATAGATAATAATATTAGTAATAATAATATTTATTTATTAAATTTCATATTCATATAATAATATTAATAACACTGGTATTGATATTATTATTAAAAATAATGACATATTATTATAACAACTATTTTTAATATATTTGTATTACATACTATAGGTTATATAATATAACTATATATTATATATTAAATAATGAGTATTAAATTTTATATATTTTATTAATAATATTAATTAATAATACTGAAGATATAGTAAGTTACATGTTTCTATAGTAATATTAATAATACTTGTACATATCAAATTTCATATATTTATATGTATTTTATATCAAAAATAATAGTATTAATCATACAATTATTAATGTTAATATTAATAGTTATAATGAAAGTAATAATAAAATTATTAATATAATATTTATGTTTTAATTTGTAATTACATTTAATATTACGATTTATTAGATATGTAATAACATACAATTTATATTTAATATTTATATATATATATATATATATATATATATATATATATATATATATATATATATATATATATATATATATATATATATATATATACTAATAATAATAACAGCAATCTATTTAATAACATTATTGATAATTTTTATTAATAATAATACTAGTGATGATAATAGTATTAATATAATAATTATATTCAACTTGAAATTAAGATTAATATATTACTATTAATTATATCATTTTTATCAATTATATAATATATTGAACCTTTAGTATTTATTTACTTATTTATATTTATATTTAATATTTCTCATGTATAGAATTTATATATATATATATATATATATATATATATATATATATATATATATATATATATATATATATAGTGGTAGGATCAAGAGGGAAGTAACCATTCGGGAGGAAGCGGGGGGAAGCAAAAACTTTTTTTTTTGTTTTTTGAAAAAACTTTGTTAACGAACATTATAGATGAGATAAAAATATGAACATTTAGTAGAGACACTTTGTGATAAATGTTTTTATTTTGGCGGGAAAACGCTCGAAGAAGTAATATATAACAATTATCGTATTTTTCGAGCTTATTTTGAGGTTTTAGCTATTGGGGTTTAGATATTAGGGTTTAGATATTAGGGTTTATAGGGTTTAGATATTAGGGTTTAGAAATTTAGGGTTTAGGGTTTAGATTTAGGATTTAGATTGAGTTTTTAACACGAACGGTTTAGAGTTTAGGGTTTAGGGTTTAGGGTTTGGTGTTTTGGGTTTATGGAATAAACCCAAAACACCAAACCCTAAATCCTAAACCCTAAACCCTAAACTCTAAATCGGGCTAAATTTTACTTCACAAAACATGGAAAAAAAAACGTTCATATTCTTCACGAACAATATTATCTTGAATGTTATTTTTGTCGATCGTTTTCCCGCCTAAATAATAACATTCATCACGAAGTGTCTCTTCTAAATGTTCATATTTTCGTGTGATCTTGATGCCAGAAAAAAATTTAAAAAAAACGAAAAAAAAAATTTGCTTCCCCCCGATTGGTTACTTCCCCATTGATCCTGCCCATATATATATATATATATATATATATATATATATATATATATATATATATATATATATATATATATATATGTATATATATATATATATATATATATATATATATTACATATTTATTTACATACAATTGTTCGTGAATCGTCGGGAGTAGTCAAAGGTCAAATGATTTCATGAAAACAGTTCGAAAATTTTGAGACTCTACTTTACAGAATTTGCTTATCGTGTCGGAATTATATAAAGATTAAGTTTAAATTTGGTCGAAAATTCTCGGGTCGTCACATTACCTACCCGTTAAAGAAATTTCGTCCCAAAATTTGATTGGAATCGCCATGGCTAACAATACATATGTTTTCATGACTCATACGAGTTGAAATTTAGAGTTTTTATCATCTTTAAGTAATATGGATAAAATAATTCATTTATATGAAGAGTACGCGTGAAGCTATCACAAAAGATTGAGATAGAGATTTAACTTTTACGTAATCACAGTGAATTTCCGGAATTTAAGGAATTTAGAGAAAATCTTCATAATATAATTTGATTCTTCGGTAATTAAGGAAATTGGATTTTCTTTGGTTAAATACGATAATCTGTTTTAATTGCTCTGTCGGATATTTCACTATAAATCCACCCTCTTCATTTCCTTTATATTTTGGAGTTCCATCCTTCTGTTTTCTCTTCCTGATATTAAGTCAAGCGAATAATGGTCCAGAATTCATAGGTATGGAGTTTCGAATGAACATGACTAATGTTCTAAGAGAGATTATAATAGCACGATCTTGATTGATTAAATTACCATAATTCAAGAGAAAATATAGAACTATCAAGAAAATATGTTCTTAATATATTTAGAGATTAAATAGAATGTAAGAGTTGTGTAACATGGCACATGATGACGTTATGGTCTGTGAATCATCACGTTCCATTAGAAACTCAACATGACTTACTGTAATATAATCACGTTGATAAAGTGTCATTA
Organism: Rutidosis leptorrhynchoides; assembly: GCF_046630445.1. Classification (NCBI taxonomy): domain Eukaryota; kingdom Viridiplantae; phylum Streptophyta; class Magnoliopsida; order Asterales; family Asteraceae; genus Rutidosis; species Rutidosis leptorrhynchoides. The sequence continues at coordinate 13,647,154 of NC_092339.1, forward strand.
TATTATACTAACTCATGCTTCAGTTCCTAACACTACTTCAATAATATTCATATTTTAAGTTTGAATTTTTCAGAATTTAGAAACTAAAACAGTTTCCTTTCTGATGTAACACTGATATCGCAAAGAGATAATTGATTTCAGATAAGAATAGTTATGAAGATATCTTCAGAAGTATCTAGGATATTTATAATGAAAGATACGATGATATCTTAGAATTTCTAATATCGATGGATGATGAAGAAGATTTGTCCGTAAAAGTGTAGAGTCAGGAGCAAGGTATTCGTTAATGACTTCAGTAGCTACTGAATCATTTGTTTTTTTTTTTTTTTTTTTTTTTTTAAGGCAGATTTAGTCTTTGTCATTTATTCACAGCCTCCTTCATAGTTTCGCATAATCCGCTTTTCGGTACCAACTTTTCTGAGCTTTGCCAACATACTATTTTTTCTCATCAAACTTCCGACGGTTAAGGTTGTTTACGGTTTCTGCTGCTTCATTCAGCTTTTTCAACATTCAGAGTATTGATTTGTAGACTGAGTGCTTCTCAGAGTCTCAGAATGGAAGATCATAATTCTAAGAGATAAATGTTATTTGTATACATATAACTGTTGATGTAGAAACGTTGTGAGATTCAAAATACTGATTGCTGATTCCCGGTAATTGGTATAGTAATTCTCGTTATAAGATGTGGATGAGTATATGAATAAGTTTTAATGAACAAATATAATGGGTCTTCGGAGAGACTTAAGCCAATGAATAATGAAGTTGCTGATAAGTTTACTGCTAATGTGGTGGAATATAAACGGTTCCCCGATGATGATGACGAAAGGCAAACTTATATATCAAGGTTATAATAAGGCTTATTCGAATGAAAGTCGAAGTTGATTTGTTGGAGCTGTGACAAAATTGGATAATTTGAACAGGAGTTGCAAAGTTATTTTCGGTAATAATAACGCTAAAGGAATTAGCACAGCTACGTGTTAAACGTTTACTCAGGTTCCGAGAATTTTTCAGGTGCATAACTGTATGCATAAATCTTTCCTTCTGTAGATGAAGTGCGGTTGGTTCATCCTCTCAATTGAGGTGTTTTCAAGAATTATGAAAGGTTTGAACGCAGATCGTAATCGTCAAGATACATATGAGGTTTAAGATGAAATCAAGTGACAAACTTAAAGAAACGTTTAGTTTCATATGTTTTAATCAATATTTTAATTCATTTTAATTGTCCAATGTTAGTAGTCCATAGTTAATAGTCCAATAATTCATATATAGTTTAATATATAATATTCGAATTAATTAATGCGTGTCGTGACCCATTGTATACAAGTCTCAGACTCGATCACAACTCAAAGTATATATATTATTTGAGAATCAATGTGACGACCCGAAAATTTCCGGCCAAATTTAAAACTTAATCTTTATATGATTTCGATAAGATAAGCAAAGTCTGTAATATTGATTCTCAAAATTTTTGAACTAATGTTATATATTCAGTTAACCTTTGACTATTGACCGACAATTCACGAACATCTATTTGTAAATAGATAGATATATATATATATATATATATATATATATATATATATATATATATATATATATATATATATACAATAAGTTGGAATATTAATTATTAAAATTAATTATAAATAACTTGCAATGTGTATTTAAAAACTGATTTATGTATATTAAATAAAGATATATACATATATATAATTTCAAGTTATTTAGTAAACGATAGTAACATTCGTTTATTGATTCGATTGATATTTAGATAAGTTAACTAAAACGTTTAAGATGAACAAGTAAAACACTAATTTGCTATAGTATTTTCGAATTGCTACAGTACCCGAAAAGCTACAGTGTTTTCCAAAACCACTATTTTCTACAGTAAAAATCATTTTGCTACAGTAAAATACTATTTCAAAATGAAAATGTATGTATATTTTACAAATGATATAAAATATAATATTAACTTAGATATAAAACGTTTTGATTTAAAATAATATTATTATATATTAAGACATTAATTTATAGACGCAAATGACCAAAACACTCGAACGTACAAGATACACTTCGAGTAATATAGTTATTGGTAATATAAGTCTATATTTTGACAAAGGTACACGTCACGAAAAGTAAAGTACAAGTTATTAAAGCATATGAAGTAACGTTCGAAAATCTGGAACTAGTACATAAGTCAAGTGACAACGTACAAGTAATCGAAACTAAAATTACGTGTCACCTATACCCGAGAATATAATATAATATATATATAATTAATATAAGTTATATATATTATATATGTAATTAAATAATATGTCGACGAACTAGCAAACAAAGGGAAATGAGCTGGATCAGCATCCCATGCGATCGCATGGGATTTGGGCATCACTGATATGGCCGAAATGGACAGTTTTTATTTGTGCGGTGTCGTCGGGCCGCGGCTCGCTAGGATCAGCCAGTCTTGGGAGAGGGTACTGTTTTAAATTTATATTTAGCGGGGCCTAAATCTTACTACTCCTTATAAGTAAGGGAAGTATGACCTAGAGTCGTATTTTTGAGATATTAGTAGAATCGAACCTATATTTAAGCCTAAGATAGTTAGGGAGTAGTGGTTATTTAATTTGGGATTTTCTAATTTATAAGATAGATAAAGTAAATGCGATAAAATTCGTAAGTGAGATAAGGTTAAAGTGAGTGCATACTATGACTTCATCAGTTATTCTGCCGAGATTATGGAATGCTGGGTCATGAATAGGCAGAGGCCTTGTATTCATTACACTGGTCCTAAATGCCCCTGTCATAAGACATGTCACTGGGTACTGCGTTATGCTTGAAGATTCCGAATAGATAGCAACGTCCCTTACCCCCGACGCCCGTGCAGTCTGACTACAGGCATACACGTTCAGACGGCTCATCCAATTGAGCGACTCGGTTGGGTGACGTATTATCATTCCAAAATGGTCTAAACTTTCTTAAGCATAATAGAATACATGGTTTACCATATCCGAGAGACGTGATGTGTTTCAATGTTTTCATTAATGATTGGTTTTGAAAGATAGTTAGGCCCTTAAAAAGAGTTCAACCATAAAGAACACCATGGCCAAGTCAAGCTGACTTCCATGAACACGTTCGGTTATCCTAACGGTCCAATCCTTTATGTGTCTAAACAAACAGTTCCTTAATTAACTAAGAATCCCTCAAGCAGAGTGCAATGCTTGAGACCGCGTTATGGTGCAGTGTACTGGTCAACACTAACCGGGTTTCATGGCCTTACTTAACAGAGGTACAGCTTACAACAACCGCTGTGCTTCAGCATGCACGTACGAAGTTTAGATGTTTGGTGACTACACTAGCATGGTCTAGGACCGACAATGTACTAAGGATCTAGTTAGATGTTTCACTACGAAAGAGTCCTCAGTCGGAATCCAAAGCTTGGTAGACTTACTACAACCGGTGTGCCTCAGTCGATCTTACGTTGTATCCGATAGACTTCTCTTACCAAGGGGTGACACAGATAGTGTACTCTGAATCGGGGTTCACGACTTCCCAATAACAGAGCCTATAACTACGTTCTATTAGTTGGAAAAGCGATTGAGTTTAAAGCATAATCGGAAAGCATTTCGACAGCATACACAAACCATAATATTATTTCGGCATTATAACTGCTTACATCATAGCATACACTAAAGATAACTACTCGCTAATCATGGCAACAATATCATAAAACATTATATAAGATAAAGGATAGAAGTACCAGTAGATTAAACGAGTTCTGAATACAAAAGTGACAACTTCAAGACTCCAGACCGCTCCTAATACAATCTTCAGCGTTCTTCTCCGGGTACTAGGTTTCCCGCACGGAGTCGAAGGCCTTGAGAGTATGACTAATATTTTACAAGAGAGAGAAATAAGTGAATTGAAGTGTGTGTTGGAATGAATGACAAAGACCCTTTAAATAAGCAAATTTTTTGCCTGCAAATGGCTGGCAAGCCGTATGACAACCCGTTTGGTGAGCCATATTTGGCAAGCCGTTTGCTTGGCAGCCCGTTTCTTGGGGCCGTTTGCTGGACCGTTTGGCAGGTCGTACCCCATACTGGCAAGCCGTATGGCAGGCCATTTTTGGTGCTGGTCAGCCTTGATTCACTGGATCGTAACTTGATTTCTTGTCTTTCACCGTTTTTGCTCTTGAATCTTCGTTTTAGCTCCGATTCTCTTGATTCTTTTTGCACCGCCTTCGTAATTACTTGTTCTTCAATTCTAACCGACGAAGTGGGTATTTTGCCGATAAAGTTTGAATCTTTCTTGTTTTTGGGCCTTAATACCGGGGTGAAAATGTGACTTTTTAGCCGATATCAAATATCCCACACTTAGACTTTGCTTGTCCTCAAGCAAACTCTCATTTCCTTAAGAATCTTTTCGGCATTTCTTTTCTAATAGCCTAAATGGTTTTCTTTTATTATAAGAGCAAAAGATAAGGTGAGTCATCTATGTTAGGATTGAAATTATCTCTGCAAGCATGCGAGGAGGTTACATGACATAGGCTAGCTTTCACGGGTCACTCAAATCACTCAAGTGTTTAGGGTTCCCTATAGATCTAAGAAATGAAAATGCTCATAGCCAGTCATGCTGCATCCATCGTCATAGGCTTGATAAAGACTCAAATCCTTGCTACTAATGCGAGAACGGTAGTAATCTCAGCTTTATGGGTCATTTGTCAATGATGGAAAAGGAATTTTGGAGTGGTAGTGAAGTTGTTTTTGAGGGGTGAGATAAAGGGTAATGTAGTCTTTATACAGACTTTTATTCGGATAGATAGGAGTACTGAAGTATTTTGAGAAGCACTTTTGAACTTTTCTTCATTTAATAATCATTTTCAGTCGAGTTCTCTTCTGCATTTCTCTTATTTAGTTCTGCTCCTTTTTTAGAACCATATATATATATATATATATATATATATATATATATATATATATATATATATATATATATATATATATATATATATATATATATATATATATATATATATATATATATATATATATATATATATATATATATATATATTTTGGAGACTTCATCTCGAGAAACTTTTAGCCAGTAAACTTTTTCAAGACCTTTGCGATGATACTTGAGAGTTTTATAACATCGGGTTTTCGGAAGGAGTTCTCGTTTTCTCGATTTTTTTCGAGTAATAGTAAAGGTGATGTGGAGTAGAAGTGGTGGAGGTGCGGAAGGCTTATGTTTGACAAATGGCTAGCTCTTTTGATTACAACCGAATCACGTTTTGCTGCTTGGAGATGTAGATCTAAAGCAAGTTCTGATTCTGAGCACAGACATCGGCACTCTCAACGGAAAATAGTGAAGCATTAAAGATGAATGCTGGTCTTATTTGGGGTGCGTCACCATAATCAATTTAGGTCGATAATGCCTTAGTCATGCAGTGCTCTATTAGAGATTCCAATCTAACAAGATTTCCACCTTACTTAAGCCTTATTTTTATTGACAAACATTTTAGGTTTTCAAAAATACTTTTTCGAAAAGGGTTTCTTTCAAAAATTTTGAAATTTGGCTTAAGGACTTGGAATCTTCGTAATGGGTTATTATAATACAGCATAAAAGATACCAACATCCCACACTTAGATGAACATTGTCCTCAATGTTCCTAGTGTATCCCACACTTAGGAGTTTTAGTTGAAGATTTAGGAGTATTTATCTAGTGCTTTTATTAGGTGTTATCCCACACTTAGTGATAAGCTAGGATGTGGCATAGTTTGAAACTTGAGCTAGTAGTGAAAAATAAAGAAATACCCCTAGCAGATGCGGATGGCTTCCAATCCTTGCGTCTTTATCGGCTCATTTGTCATCCTTTATTCTTCTACTCTACTTTATTGCACGTGTTGCCTCCCGATAAGCGCTTTTGTTTAAGGTCGTTGGCTCGACCATTGTGATGCTTTAAAAAACAAACATTCCTCGTTGATGGTTGTGATCTTGGTCTTCTCGAGGGAATTTGAGTCTTGGTGGATAAATCCTGAGAAAGTATCGGACCAATAGTGGTAACAGATCCGGTACTTCTCTTGAAGATCTTCTGAAGGATAAGTAGTGCACAATTTCGGCTCTTGATAAGTCTTGAAGTCCGATAAGAATATGATCCACGGCTCTGCTGGTTGACCCATGAATGTCAATCATAGAAGCAGTGCTGGTGGTGATTATTTTTCTGACGGAATGCTCATTTCGAAGGTCTTCAAATAATGTCAGAAACTGTATCTTTAGAATCTCGAAGTCTTCGGAAGGGTGATCTCCACAGTAGGAGTCTGTTGCTTTGCACAGATTAGTTAAAAGATGAAGCTGGAAAGAAGTGAACATCAATCCTGATCCGAGTATTAATTTCACCGTCTTTGAGAATATCTCCCGACATCCAGCTTTAAATGTGAAACTTGAATCTGCGGATTCGTGGAAGATATGTGATAGCTGCTTTGTAACATAGGTGGCAATGTTGACTCGGTCTGGTTCAAGATGAGAGAACGGATTGTTTTGCCTTGCTTCCTGTGACGATCGCTCCAAATCCATATGGACGAACACGTCATTCATCGATTTCATTGCGAGGTATTTGACCTCTATATGATACGTTTTATAAACATTGCATTCGTTTTGAAAAGGTATATCATAAATGAATATTTAAATTCAAAGTTTTCAACATCTGATGATTTCTACATATAGACAATCACGGTAAATAATGGTGTACAATAATACTTTTGTTGACAATGCAGTCAAAATAAGATACATGGTGATGATTTGGTGAATGCAACATTTCCTTGAATAAAGTATGTCATTTAAGACTCCATGCACATAGCTTGTCTAACATATAAGCAAATAGCGGAAGGCTTCTAGGAACCTGAGAATAAACATGCTAACAAGTGTCAACACAAAGGTTGGTGAGTTCATAGTTTTAGTGTTTCGTATAATCTGTATATAAAAGTGGATCACAAGATTTCAGTTGTTTCATCCAGAAACGTTTATCAAATTATTCTACGAAATTGAGCACCCTGGTAACTAAACTTAACGTATATATAATTTATACCCTTTGTATAATCATCTTAATAATACACGCAAACCAATGTGTGCTCTTCTCAAATAGCATACGTTCGTTAAAAGGCTAGTGCTCTAGCTCGGACGGGGATATCAAGCCCTATGGATCCATATACTACTACTCGCGCTCACCAGTTCTTATAACTGGCAGTTACTAGTTACCAAAGCTAAGGGATTTTCGGTTCAAACTCGGTGTAGAATTTAGTATGTACTTGTGTCCATTGTATTTAAAATAAAGTGCATGTATTCTCAGCCCAAAAATATATATTGCAAAAGCAATTAAAAAGGGAGCAAATGAAACTCACCTTAGCAGCATATATAGTCGTTCACCAAAATGTGACTGAAACTCGGATTACCAAATAATCGTAGATCTCAACCTAGAGAACATATGTTGGTCAATAAATGTCTATCAAGCTAGGTTAGGTCATAGTGTATAACAATCCTAATGCTCGAGATCGACATACAAAAGTTATCCAAAGTCGTTTCAAAAAGTCAATTTTGACAATAATTCAACAAAACGAGACGTGCCTTATATATGGATTCATTTACTTGGCTGGTAATATTCAAAAATCCAATTTATCAATCTTACAAACAAGTTTCAAAAGCAATTTCAATCAATGTCAATCATAATTCAGTTGATCATATCTTTTAATTCGTTCACCGAAATTACGCGATTTCTAAATGAAAAGTTATTGATTTTTTGCCAGCTTTCCAAAAACATGCATATCATATACCTTTTATCAGTAATATATGTATTTACTTCGTGATTCATCGTAACCGTTTAACGACAAAATTTAGCATACAAGCATGCATAAATATATATACTCGAGCACTAGACATGGATAAACAATTAATATATAAAAGATAAGATATGAATGCTCACGTATCAATATTGTGATCCAATATTGCAGGAAAGTACGTAGACGCAACAGAGATGATAAATACTAGGTTTGTCTTGCGAATAATACCAATGAATATTACCCATAACTTCCATAGTTATAACCCATAATTTCCTTAGCTCTATCCCGTTTGAAAACTCATTTTGAAAGTGACACGCTCATGACCTCATCGTAGTATTTTATGTATAAATAATAATAATACTAATACTACTAATAATGATAAGATTAATAATAATATTAATCTTAATAATAATAATAATAATAATAATAATAATAATAATAATAATAATAATAATAATAATAATAATATTAATAATAATAATAATAATAATATATAATTTAAATATATACGGAGTAAAATGATTGAGGAAACAAACTGAACGAAATTGAGTTTTTATAGTATGTGGCCTGCTACAGTACCCCATGCGATCGCATGAGTTTTCAGTATTTTTGCCATGCGATCGCATGGCCGCCTTATCCATTTTTGTTTGCTAGTTCGTCGACATCAAATAGTATTTACTGTAGCAAATAGTGTTTTACTGTACAAATAGTGTTACTGTAGCACTGTAGCAAAGTACGGCTTCACTCTAGCAAATAGTGTTTTACTGTAGCAAATAGTGTTTTACTGTAGCAAAGTCATTTTCACTGTAGCAAATAGTGTTTTACTGTAGGAAAGTCATTTTTACTTGTACATATATATATATATATATATACATACATATAATTGTTCATGAATCGTCGAGAACAACCGAAAGGTATTTGAATATATGAAAGTAGTTCAAAAATTTTGAGATTCAGTTTTACAGACTTTGCTTATCGCGTCAGAAATGTTGATCATACAAAGATTAAGTTTAAATTTGATCAGAAATTTCCGGGTCATCACAGTACCTACCCGTTAAAGAAATTTCGTCCCGAAATTTGAGTGAGGTCGTCATGGCTAACAATAAAAATGTTTTCATGACGTATATGAGTCGATAAATAGAGTTTTATCACCGTTGTATAATATGGATAAAGCAATCCAATTACTCGAAGCGTATGAGAGAAGTTATCGTAATCGAGTGAAATGGAGAATAGAGATGCGTCTTATCTCTTGACGTAGTAACGATTGATTTCCGGAATTTAAGGAATAGAAAATCTTCATAATCTAAATAAGATTTGATTCTTCGGATTTTAAGGAAATTAAGATTTCCTTTGATTAAATGCGTAATCTGCCTCGATTGCTATGTCTGATATTTTGCTATAAATTAACCACTTTCGTTTTATTATTTTCATCACTCTTACATCTTCTTCCTTAATTCATACTTTCAAAAGATTGTGAAAATGCTTCATCCAGTTCTGATTCTTGATATACTCCTAACTTTCATATCTGTCATTTTTCTTTTTCATCTACCACCGGAGGAAGTTATTTTCTTCTAGCATTACCTTGGGGTTATAGTGTTTTTCATTCTCCCGTGTCTTTATATTGCTATAATAATAATAATCTCGAAGTACTAAAGCATCCGTACCCCGGATGGGACTTGTCGAGGTCCATAGATCTATCTTTAGGATTCGCGTCGATTAGGGGCCATACCCGTTTCCTAATCATTAGGTTACCAAGCTAAAAAGGGGTGATATTCAATATTCATAATCCAGCCATAGAATGTAGTTTTTGATCACTTGTGTCTATTTCGTAAAACTTTAATAAAATCAGCGCATGTATTCTCAGTCCCAAAAATATCAATTGTATATCTATTAAAACATATAATGGAAATCACATAATTTCCTTTATTAATTATATATTATTTATGTGTTTGTAGTTTATATAATTTATATTAAATTCCATTTAAAAATATATACTTATATTATATCTTAAAGTATATGTTATATATATTTATTTTATATATATTTAAAATGATTAATATCTATATATTTAGTTATATTAATATATATATATCTATATATATATATATATATATATATATATATATATATATATATATATATATATATATATATATATATATATATATATATATATATATATATATATACATGATTAGTATTATATTTAAAAATCATTAGTTTGTTATATATAAGTATTTATATAAATAATGTTAATATGTGTGATATATAGGTATATAAACTATTAATATAATTATAGCATATGTAATAAGTATATTTTAGGTACAAAATATTTATCTTAAAAAAATATGATAGTTTTGATAATAATGATTTACTAATAATAACTTTCTTGATAGTGATAATAGTAATAATAACAATGATATTGTTACAAATGGTACATATGTTAATAATAATAATAATAATAATAATAATAATAATAATAATAATAATAATAATATTTACAAAAATGATATTAATACTAATATTAGTGAAAATAATAATAACTTGTATTATTTTTATAATAACAATAATAATAATAATCCTAATCATAATCACAGTAATAATAATAGTACAAAAAAATGATAAATTAGTAATCATAATAATAATAATATTATTCATAATTGTGACTACAATCATAATACTAATAATAAATGATAACTAATACTTATTTTAATAGTAATAATAATAATAATAACAATTATAATACTTGTAATACTAACAATAATTATAATAACAATAATAATAATAATAAATTTTAAAAAGGAAAACTACCTCAAGAGAATAGGCTTTTAAAAATAAAAACACAGCTGCCTCCGTGACCTCTCGCTTAACACCAACAATTCCAACCAACCATCTGTTTCGTGCTTTTCCTAGTTAAATCGTATCCCAATAATATTTATCCTGTTATCAATCAGCCCAACAACAAACCCCATATTTCGGCCCAACAGAGAAGGGCAGCCCAACAGCAAACTCTCGGCCCAATAGAAAAACAGAATGCGGCCCAACAATAGTCTGATTTGAAAGTAAATGGGTTTGGTCCGTTTTATAAAGATTCAAATCAGATGGCCCAAGGAAATAATTTAGCCATCGTAATATTTAATCACAAGTGGGGTTTTCTGTTATGGATTGTCGGCCAACAAATAATAAAAAAAAACGCATCAGCAGTTTCATCCATTGCAAACGACAGGTTCAATTTATAGTTGTTGTTGATTGACCAAAAAAGAAATCAGGATACTAGCGTTCGCCAGTTCATAATCATAGAGATGAAGTTGTGAAGTTATTTGACCGGTTGTAATAGTATAGCAGCTGTAATAATAGCCTGAATCGTAACAGAAATTAATCGAAGGAGGAAGATGGGTTGTAGATGCAGAACAGTAATTTACGATTGAGTTATGAGTGTGTTAGGGTTGGTTAAACGATACAAGGAGCAGGAGAACAGGATCGAACATCACACAGATACGAATAGTAGCAATCGGTGATTGAAGGGTTTTCGAAAAGTAGTAAGTATAAATGGGTTTCTGTCATTATCGTCTTGACTCTTATTATATATAGAATTTATGAGTGTACGAAAGAGAAAGAGATGAAGATTTAATTACTTCAGTCTTTCATGGCATCCCCGGAACAAAGGAAAACGTTAACAGTTCATCTTCTTCATCTGGGTTTTTTTGATTTCACAGCGAATAAGTAGCAATTTCATGATGTTTTATGGTGGTTTACATGGGTGGTTGGAGGAGCGTGCAACAGCTGTAACATCAGCTTGAATTAACAACTACATGATGGTATTTTTCGAACATGAAACTAGAAATAAAAGTATGGTAGCTTTGATGATTCACGAGAAAGTTTAGGAGAGAGAGAGAGAGAGAGAGAGAGAGAAAAGAGTAAGAAGGTGATGGTGACGACCGTAGGTGATCATAGGGTGTTTGAGGAGGTGCTCGATTGTGGTGGTGAAGACAATCGAAGATAGTAGTAAATTTATTGATGGTTTCGTTGATAGTTTAATGGAGTTGATGATGTGGGTTTAACGAAGGTAATGACGGCTTGTATTGACCCGAAACAACAACACTAGCTCGTAGTTCCTGTAGCAGCAGGTTTCAAAGTGTTGATGAAGATATGATGGTGGTGGTTGTGACTAGGTTTTCGTGGTGATTCACGATGGAAACAGAAAATGCAATATTAATTTTATAACGGTTGTAGGTGATGATGGTGTTAATCGAATAAAAGAGATGGAAGAGAGAGATTAGTGAGAGAGAGGTGTAATATGGTGGTGCCTAACGCTGGTGGAAGGTGGTAGTGATGGCCAAGGGTGGTTCGGTTTCAAATAGGGATGGTTGAAGTGGTGTTACGGTGGTTCAAATGGTGATAGGGTGATGGAAATGGTGATATATTTATCCATATGCAGTTGTATATGTGTGTGTGTGTGTGTGTGTATATATATATATATATATATATATATATATATATATATATATATATATATATATATAGAGAGAGAGAAAGAAGAAAGATAAGGAAAGAAATATAATAACATCAAGTTGATTTATGATCGTGCAAAAAACAATATTCCAAATAGTAACCGAGAAGATAGTCTTCATTTAGAACAGAAAAAGATAATTGATGATGTTTGATTTGATCCAAATAGATGTATATAACAGAGATAGGAATATTAAAGAATAATATAACACTTCCTCAATAATGTGAATTGCAAATAAAAACGTGATATTAATAAGCAGCCTTCAACTTGCAATAATTCTACCGACAGTTTTCACGGACTGTGTATCGTGCACTATTTGAAATTAGTGGCGGATAAAAGTGTTCAGAAAAATCCCATATTTTTAAATTAACTATATTTATTTATTTTGGTCATTATGGTATAAAATTCAATCATTAGTTTAATAAATAAAAATTACATCAACTGTCCCTCTCATTTCTGGGTAAAATATAAAAAGTGTTAAAACTTTACAAATAGTTCCTAAATACATTTTTAATAAGCCTAAAATTTATAGAACTCATTTTCGTATCATCGTTTATTTTAAAATTACATAAGTTTGAATTTAACTTACTTAATATCAATCGGACATCAAATGAGTATTACAATCATTTAATATTTATTTTTCGTATACTTTATTTATATATATAGTTAGGTTTTAAATAATAATAATAATAATAATAATAATAATAATAATAATATTATATTATATTTTATTTTACATAGTAAATTCTAATAATTTAATCATATAACATTTCAAATTAATATATATTAAATATCTACATATCTATTTATAATTAGTTGTTCGTGAATCGTCGGAAAGGGTCGATGGTCAATGATAACATGAAAACAGTTCAAAACTTTTGAGACTCAACCTAACAGACTTTGTTTATCGTGTCGGAAACATATAAAGATAAAGTTTAAATTTGGTCAAAAATTTCCGGGTCGTCACAGTACCTACCCGTTAAAGAAATTTCGTCTCGAAATTTGATTGGGATGGTCATGGCTTACGATAAGTATGTTTTTAAGACGCATATGAGCTAGAATTTAGAGTTTTATCATCATTGAATAATATAGATAAAACGATTCGATTATGTGAAGCGTACGAGTGAAGCTGTCACAAAAGATTTAGATAGAGATTTAACTTTTGACGTAGTCACGGTGGATTTTCGGAATTCAAGGAATTTAGAGGAAATCTTCGTAATAAGATTTGGTTTTTCGGTAACTTAAGGAAATTAGAATCCTCTTTGGTTAATGCGATAATCTGTTTTGATTGCTCTGTCGGATTTTTCACTATAAATCCACCCTTCACATTTCCTTTATATTTTGGAGTTCCATCCTTTTGTTTTTCTATTCCCGACTTTAAGTCAAGAGAATAATGGTCCAGAATTCGTATGTATAAAGTTTGAATGAACATGATAACTTTCTAAGAGAGAAATTATATTAGCATGATCTTGATTGGTTAAATTACCAGAATTCAAGAGAAAAGATAGAATTATCAGGAAGATATGTTCTCGCTATGTTTGGAGATTGAGTAGAATGTAAGAGTCATGTAACATGGCACATGATGACGTTATGGTCTGTGAATCATCACGTTCTATTAGAAACTCAGCATGACTTACTGTAATATAATCACGTTGATCAAGTGTCATTATATTATACTAACTCATGCTTGAATTCCCAACACTACTTCAAAAACATTCATAATTTAAACTCGAAGGTTTCAGAATTTAGAAACTAAAATAGTTTCCTTTATGATGTAACGCAGATAATGCGAAGAGATAAATAATGTCAGAAAAGAATATTTATGAAGATATCTTCAAAAATATCGAAGATATTTATGATGATATTTTGAAATTTCTAAGATCGAAGGTTGATGAAGAAAGATTTTTCACAAGATTTAACATGACTTCGAAGCAAGATATTTGCTGAAGATTTCATTGGATCCAGAATTACCTGGATTCTTTGAATATAGAGTTTGGTCCTTGTATTTGTCCTCAGTCTCCTTCAGGGTTAGCTCATTTCATTTCTCAGCACTAAATTTTCTATCGAGCGTTCCCAACCTTCCATTCTTTATTATCAAACTTTTGGCCGTTTAGACCATCTACAATTTTGCTATTTCCTCTGCATTTAATGCTACCATATCTGAATCATCGGTTATTAATCCGAGGTGGTTTCAAGAGAATTGTGTTTTTAGATGATTAAACGCTGATGGTAATTTGGTGGAATAATAAAGGTTGTTTCGAACGAAAAGTCGAAGTTGATTTGCTGGAGCTGTGACAAAATTTGCTACTTTGAGAGGGAATTGCAAAGTTATTTCTGGTAATAACAATGCCAAAGGAGCTAGCACAGATATGTGTTAAACGTTTACTCAGGTTCCGAGTGTTTTCAGGTGCATAACTATATGCATCAAATCGAAAATCATATGAGTTTAATATCATATTAACTCATTAAATCCATGATTACATCTGAAGAAAATATATATGTATATATGTTTTCATAAAGATTTTAATTAAAAATTCTCTTGTACAAACTGATAATGGTGAAAATATTTTAACGGGTAGGTAATACCCGAGGAATATTTAGTTTCACATTAATAAGTTACACTGTACATTCTTCGAATCTGATTCAACAGTTATTTACTATCCTACTTACATCCACCGATATACGAATCTGTTCACCACAGAATAACCATTTTCATTTAATTTTATACTGGTTTTGACCTATCAGAATCCAACAAGTGGCATAATGAAGAAAACATTGGACAAAAATAAAATTTGTTAGAAACAAACAAATTAACTATGAGAAATTTTGTTAAGAATCCACGCAAACGAAATCCTAGCTAACTGTTCCTAGCTAACTGATTACATTTAATTATCGTAATTTAAATATCGCAATTTATATTCTCGCAATTTTATTTATCGTCATTTAATTTCTGTTATTTATTTTACGCACTTTAAATATCGGGACACGTGTACAAGGTTTTGACATATCATATCGACGCATCTATATATATTATTTGGAATAACCATAGACACTCTATATGCAGTAATGCTTGAGTTAGCTATACAGGGTTGAGGTTGATTCTCAAATAATATATATATACTTTTAGTTGTGATCGAGTCTAAGACATGTACACGGGTCACGATACGTATTAATTAATTCAAATATTATATATTGAACTATATATGAATTATTGGACTGTTAACTGTGAACTATCAACTGTGGACTAATAACATTGGACAATTAAAATGAATTAAAATATTGATTATATCATATGAAACTAAATATTTCTTTAAGTTTGCCACTTGATTTCATCTTAAACCTCATTTGTATCTTGACGATTACAATCTGCGTTCAAACTTTTCATGATTCTTCAAAACACCTCAATCGAGAAGACGAACCAACCGCACTCCATCTACGGAAGAAAAGATTGATGCATATAGTTATGCACCTGAAAAACTCTCGAAATATGAGTAAACGTTTAACACGTATCTGTACTAGCTCCTTTGGCGTTATTATTACCGAAAATAACTTTGCAACTCCTGTTCAAGATAGACAGTTTTGTCACAACTTCAGCAAGTCAATTTCGACTTTTCGTTTGAAACAACCTTATTATAACCTTGATATATACATTTTCCCTTTCATCATCGTTACCGGGGAACCTTTTATATTCCACCATAATACCAGCAGACGTACCAGCAACCTCGTTGCTCCTTGACTTAAATTCTTCCGACAAATCACTATATTTATCTATTGAAGTCTTATCATGAACTCATCGGCATCTTGTAACGATAATTACCATATCAAATACCGGGAGACATCAATCGATAATCTCGAATTTCTCAGCGATTCTACGACAACAATTATATATATATAACTTCTATCTCCTGGATTTACGAACTTCAATTCTGAATTTCTGAAAAGCGCTTTAGCCTATGAATCAGTTTTCTGAGTTTTGAAAAAGCTGATGAAGCAGTGAAAACTGAAGACTGCCTTAACAGTCAAAAGTTTGATGATAAAGAATGGAGTGTTGAAAAAGCTCAAAGATTTTGATACTGAAAAATGAATTGAGCAAATCATGAAGGAGACTCTGAACAAATCACAAGGATTAAACTTGTACATAAAGAATCCTGATAATTCTGTTTTTGATGAAATCTTTAGCGAATACCTTGCTCCTTAATCGCTCTAAATCATCGTGAATGAATTTCTTCATCACAATTTGATTCTAAAATTCTAAGATATCATGGTATCTTTTATTATAAATATCCTCGATATTTTTGAAGATATTCATTTATCTCTTCGTGATATCAGTGTTACATCAGAAAGGAAACTATTTCTGTTTCTAAATTCTGAAAAAGTCGAATTTAAAAGATGGATGTCTTTGAAGTAGTGTTGGGAACTGAAGCATGAATTAGTATAATATAATGACACTTGATCAACGTGATTATATTACAGTAAGTCATGCTGAGTTTTTAAATGGAACGTGATGATTCACAGACCATAACGTCATCATGTGCCATGTTACACGACTCTTATATTCAATCTAATCTCTAAATATATGAAGAACATATTTTTCTGATAAGTTTTATCTTTTCTTTTGAATTCTGGTAATTTAACCAATCAAGATCGTGCTATTACAATCTCTCTCAGAACATTAGCTATGTTCATTTCGAATTTCATATCTACGAATTTGGGACCATTATTTGCTTGACTTAAAGTCGAAAAGAGAAAACAAAAGGATGGAACTCCAAAATATAAAGGAAACGAAAGGAGTAGATTTATAGTAAAATGTCCGACAGAGCAATCGAGACAGATCATTGCATTTAACCAAAGAGGATTCTAATTTCCTTAATTACCTAAGAATCAAATCTTATCACGGAGATTTTCTCTAGATCCCTTGAACTCCGGAAAGCAACCGTATCTACATCAAAAGATATGACGAAACTTTACTTTTCTCATTTCATTTTTCTGTGATAGCTTCACTCGTACGCTTCACATAATCGAATCTTTTTATCTATAGTAATCAATAATGTTAAAACTCTATTTATCAGCTCGTATGTGTCACGAAAACATATTTATTGTTAGCCATGACCATCTTAATCAAATTTCAGGACGAAATTTCTTTAACGGGTAGGTACTGTGACGACCCAGAAATTTCCGACCAAATTTAAACTTAATCTTATTATGATTTCAACATGATAAGCATATTTTGTAATGTTAAAGTCTCAAAAACTGTGAACTGTGTTTATATATTCATTTAACCCTTGACTACTTTCGACAATTCACGAACAATTATTTGTAAATAAATATGTATATATAAATGTAAGTATATGTATATTAACTTGAAATTATAAAAAATATAATTTAACCATTAGAAATGTATATGTAAAATAAGATACAAGATAATTAAGCATAATGAATTTGTATATAATTGTTATTAATAATTATTATTTTGTAATATATATAAAATATATATATGATAAATATTCAAATATCATTTTGTATAAAATATGTAATACATAATTAGGGTTAATATATTATATGTAATTACAAGTTTGTATATGAATGTTATATTAATGTTATGATTATTACATTCAATATTATTATTAATATTGTTATTAAAATAAATACTTGTATTATCATTATTATAAATCCTAATGTAAAATATAATGTTAAATATAAAATCAGATATATAAATACAGATTTATGTAAATAGATAAACATATACGAAATACTATTACATATATATATATATATAATAAATACATATACAGGAATTCAGATTGATGTTTTAGCAAAGGGGTACAAAATAGTTATATATTTACTACGAAATACTATTAAATACGATACAATTTTACACAAGATATTTATTTATTTAGAGAATGGATATACTTAAACCTTGCTACAACACTTATAGGCAGTGTACCTAATCGTACAGTAGTGTAGTTTTTAGTAAGTCCGGTTCGTTCCACAGGGAATCTTTTTAAACAAAGCTTAACGCTATATTAGTTTACTTTTTTAAAATTACAAATATATATATAAGTAATATTATTATTATAAAGGGGGGTTTTTACCGTTTAATGACCGGTTTGTCGATTTTAAAACTTTAGTCGCAGTTAAAACCAAATGTAAAATAATAAATAAAAATACAAGACTTAAATTAAAGCGTAAAGTAAATAACAATAATGAAATTGCGAATAATAAAAGTGCGATAAAATAAACTTGCGATAATTAAAAAGTACGATAATTAAAAGTACAATTAAATACAATAACAATAAAAATGCGATAATTAGAAGTGCAATTAAATATAAAATAAAGGAAATTAAATATGAAATAAAAGAATTATGCTTATTTAAACTTTCGTAATCATGATGTTTGACGTGTTGATTTTAGTTTTATGCCTATGGGTTAATTGTCCTTTGTCCTGGATTATTTAATATGTCCGTCTGGTTTTTGTCCATAACAGTCCATCAGTCATAAATATAAAGAGCGAAAGCCTTCGTCAAATTATTCTTATTCCCGAAGTCAAATATTCCAACTAATTGGGGATTCGAATTGTAACAAGGTTTTAATACTTTGTTTAATGAATACACCAGGTTATCGACTGCGTGTAAACCAAGGTTTTACTACTTTGTTAACAATTACACCAATTACCCTTGAATGTAATTCACCCCTGTTTCAACAAGTCTATTAACTATTAATCCAGTTCCGTGTCCGGTAAAATGAATAATTATTGGTATTTATAGATATCCCGCCCACCGTACCCAATCAAGCGTATGTGGTTATATATAAATACGTCAAATTATAAGTTTGTATATTAAATTAACAAGGTATTGTTTAGTTAATATAAAACCCGTTAATAGTCCATAGTCTAATTTCCACAAGTGTCGTTCTTTTGTCCAAACCCCAATTATGGTACAAAGCCCAATTACCCAATTTTAGTAATTAGCCCAACATCATGATTACTTCGGATTAAATAAGCATAATAATAACTTAGCTACGAGACATTAATGTAAAAAGGTTGAACATAACTTACAATGATTAAAAATAGCGTAGCGTTACACGGACAGAATTTCGACTTACACTCTTACAACATTCGCTAACATACCCTTATTATTAGAATTAAAATTAAAATTAAAATTATAATTATAATATATATATATAATACGTTTTATGAGAGAAGAAGAAAAAGGATGGATTTTGCGATCAGAATTCGGTTGCTTTTATAGGGAGTTTCAGAAATTGGGGCTCGGCGACTCGCGGCAACATTTGCCTTCAAACTCCGCGAGTCGCGGAGTTTGCTTTTACAGCTCACACGAGTTTGGCTCTTTGTTTACCGACGGTTTTAAATATTTATATAATATATAAATAATTATAAGAATTATTTAAATATTATATTATATTTATGTGCATAGTTGACTTGTAATTTTTAGTCCGTTGCGTCGAGCGTTGAGAGTTGACTCTGGTCCCGGTTCCGGATTTTCGAACGTCCTTGCGTACAATTTTATATTTTGTACTTTGCGTTTTGAATCTTGTACTCTTGTAATTTCGAGACGTTTCTTATCAATAATTGGAACCTCTTTGATTGTCTTTTGTACTTTTGAGCTTTTTGGTCGTTTGCGTCTTCAATTCGTCGAATCTGTCTTTTGTCTTCACCTTTTATTATTTAAACGAATATCACTTGTAAATAGAACAATTGAAACTAAAAGCTTGTCTTTCTTGAGGAATAATGCTATGAAATATATGTTCATTTTTAGCATTATCACAGATATATAAAATACTGTTATATAAATTTAAATACAGATATAATTATAGATATATAGACGTGTACGAATTTATCCATCTGTATCTATTTATTTAATTTTCTTTTCTCTATTCTGTTTCTTTCTTCTTGCCGTTGGTTTGACATCACGATCCAACAGTGCTATATTTTTGTTTCTGTATTGAGTTTGTTACACATTTACATCAATCGTACAAATCAGAAATCAAGCACAGGAGCAATCTAAAATCTGTGACAAATCCTTTTCCACTTTAAATGTTCTGTTCTCTTTATCTGGGAATAATTTCTGTCGACACACTCATTTACTATGAATCATTTTTTTTTCTTATTGATAAAATAGTCGACTTTCTCCATCATCTATATCGACTATGGCTGTAAGTATCTGCTTCCTGTCTAATTAAATTAACCATTTTTTTAACAGCTCATTACCTCTGTTCTTCCACTTTTTTTTAACCATTTCACGAATTCAAATTACAATTAAAAATGTAATAATGGAGTTTTGTTAGAAATCTTTCAATCAAACTAACTGGAAAGTTTCAACGTCCAATTTTTCTTATCAAGTTCCAATTTCTGAGTCAAAGTTTAAAACCAAAAAGTCAACCGATATGTTCATCTTGAAATTCGAAGTCAGGATGATGATTCTAGTAAAATTGATGGATCTATAGTGTTAGGAAGATTATTCCTATCATCTTTCATGAATTAATTAAAACCTAAAAACGACTAGAAAACATTTTCAAATTTATAGTTCATCATCGAGCAGTTGCTATGTATTTTTTTATTTATTTTATATTTTTATATTTTTTTCTGTTGATCCAGATATCCCATAAACAAGTTGTTATATCTCAAATCCAAGTCCTAATTCAATATCCTATTACTTGCTGTTACGATTGATTGTAGTTTTGGTCGTTTGAATTTAGAAGAAGAAGGAGATTACAGAAAACGGGTTTTTATAAATTGAGGAACTAATTAAAACAGAAATAAAAGAACGGCCGAGTGGTAAAGGATTGATGTTGGTGTTCGAGAGGTCGTGGGTTCAAGTCTCGGCTCTGACGGTTTACCAATTTTTTTTTAGTCTTCAGAGGTAGTTCCATAATATTATTATTATTATTATTATTATTGTTACCATTATTAAGATTATTATTTATTATTATTGCTATTTTAATTATTAATATTAATGCCATGAATATTATTATTATTATTGTTATTATTATTATTATTATTATTATTATTATTATTATTATTATTATTATTATTATTATTATTAATCTTGATATCACAGTTATTATATTATTAATAACATTAAAACTAATATAATTAAGATTTCAAATGTTAAGATAAAAAAAACGATTAGGGTTGTGATCATGAATATAGTTAAGGTAATTACTACCGAGGAGTATAGTTATAAGTACGTTTATGAGTAATGATGAATATAAATACAATTAAGTCATGACTAAATAAAGTTTCCATTTAAATTATTATTACTATTATCATTAAAATTATCATTTTTATTAGAAACTGTCATTTTTATTAAAGTTATCATAATTAGTAAAATTATCATTTTATATAAAAATCATTTTTGTTAAACTTATCATTATTATTATTATTATTATTAAAAGTATAATTATTAGTATTATTTTATTATTATTATTTTCATTATCATAAGTATCATTATTTTATTAATATTAATATTAATATTATCATTATTATTATTATTATTATTATTATTATTATTATATTTATTATTATTATCATTATTAACATTATTTTTATCATTATTATTATTATTATTATTATATAAAGATACAACCTTTTATTATTATTTTACCAAATAAATATTAATTATAAAAAAACTTATTTAATATATATAACATAACTATATTAATATTTTTATAGATACTAATTATTTATTTAAAGTATATAAGATAAATATAGTTAATTTAAATTATTAAATGAAACATATAATTTACTAAAATAACCATTAATAATAATATATATAAATTGTTCAATTACAATTATATGTATTAATATATATACCTGATATAGGTTCGTGAATCCGAGGCCAACCCTGCATTGTTCAATGTCGTCATATGTATTTTTACTACAAAATACAGTATTGTGAGTTTCATTTGCTCCCTTTTTAAATGCTTTTGCAATGTATATTTTTGGGACTGAGAATACATGCGCTGCTTTTATAACTGTTTTACGAAATAGACACAAGTAATCGAAACTACATTCTATGGTTGAATTATTAAACCGAATATGCCCCTTTTTAGTTTGGTAGCCTAAGAATTAGGGAACTGACCCCTAATTGACGCGAATCCTAAAGGTAGATCTACGGGAACTAACAACCCCCATTCTGGAATTTGGAATGCTTTAGTACTTCGAGTTTATCATGTCCGATGGGTGTCCCAGAATGATGGGGATATTCTATATGCATCTTGTTAATGTCGTTTACCAGGTGTTCACCATATGAATGATTTTTATCTCTATGCAGTTTGCGAAATGCCTGATATGAGATGGATATTTATATAAATGAAATCTTGTGGTCTATTAAAATTATGGAAATAATTGATTATGATAAACTAATGAACTCACCAACCTTTTGGTTGACACTTTAAAGCATGTTTATTCTCAGGTATGAAAGAGATCTTCCGCTGTGCATTTTCTCATTTTAGAGATATTACTTGGAGTCATTCATGACATATTTCAAAAGACGATGCATTCGAGTCGTTGAGTTCATCAAGATTATTATTAAGTCAATTATAGGTTGGATATATTCTGAAATAGTATGCATGCCTGTCAACTTTCGATGTGATGAAAGTTTGCCTTTTAAAAACGAATGCAATGTTTGTAAAATGTATCATATAGAGGTCAAGTACCTCGCGATGTAACCAAATGTAATGTATTCGTCCAGATGGATTAGGACGGGTCATTATACATGGCATCCCCGGAACAAAGGAAAATGTTAACAGTTCATCTTCTTCATCTGGTTTTTTTTTATTTCACAGCGAATAAGTAACAATTTCATGATGTTTTATGGCAGTTTACATGGGTGGTTGGAGGAGCGTGCAACAGCTGTAACATCAGCTTGAATTAACAACTACATGATGGTATTTTTTGAACATGAAACAGGAAATAAAAGTATGGTAGCTTTGATGATTCACGAGCAAGTTTAGGAGAGAGAGAGAGAGAGAGAGAGAGAGAGAGAGAGAGAAAAGAGAGAAAAGAGTAAGAAGGTGATGGTGACGACCGTAGGTGATCATAGGGTGTTTGAGGAGGTGCTCGATTATGGTGGTGAAGACAACCGAAGACATTAGTAAATTTATTGATGGTTTCGTTGATAGTTTAATGGAGCTGATGATGTGGGTTTAACGAAGGTAATGACGGCTTGTATTGACCCGAAACAACAATACTAGCTCGTAGTTCCTGTAGCAGCGGGTTTCAAAGTGTTGATGAAGATATGATGGTGGTGGTTGTGACTAGGTTTTCGTGGTGATTCACGATGGAAACAGAAAATGCAATATTAATTTTATAACGGTTGTAGGTGATGATGGTGTTAATCGAATAAAAGAGATGGAAGAGAGATATTAGTGAGAGAGAGGTGTAATATGGTGGTGCCTAACGCTGGTGGAAGGTGGTAGTGATGGCCAAGGGTGGTTCGGTTTCAAATAGGGATGGTTGAAGTGGTGTTACGGTGGTTCAAATGGTGATAGGGTGATGGAAATGGTGATATATTTATCCATATATATATATATATATATATATATATATATATATATATATATATATATAAAGAAGAAAGATAAGGAAAGAAATATAATAACATCAAGTTGATTTATGATCGTGCAAAAAACAATATTCCAAATAGTAACCGAGAAGATAGTCTTCATTTGGAACAGAAAAAGATAATTGATGATGTTTGATTTGATCCAAATAGATGTATATAACAGAGATAGGAATATTAAAGAATAATATAACACTCCCTCAATAATGTGAATTGCAAACAAAAACGTGATATTAATAAGCAGCCTTCAACTTGCAATAATTCTACCGAAAATTTTCACGGACTGTGTATCGTTCACTATTTGAAATTAGTGGCGGATAAAAGTGTTCAGAAAAATCCCATATTTTTAAATTAACTATATTTATTTATTTTGGTCATTATGGTATGAAATTCAATCATTAGTTTAATAAATAAAAATTACATCAACTGTCCCTCTCATTTCTGGATAAAATATAAAAAGCGTTAAAACTTAACAAATAGTTCCTAAATACATTTTTAATAAGCCTAAAATTTATAGAACTCATTTTCGTATCACCGTTTATTTTAAAATTACATAAGTTTAAATTTAACTTACTTAATATCAATCGGGACACCAAATGAGTATTACAATCATTTAATATTTATTTTTAATATACTTTATTTATATATATAGTTATGTTTTAAATAATAATTATTATAATATTTTATCTTATTTTATTTTATATAGTAAATTCTAATAATTTAATCATATAACATTTCAAATTAATATATATTAAATATGTACATATCTATTTACAATTAGTTGTTCGTGAATCGTCGGGAAGGGTCGATGATCAATGATATCATGAAAACAGTTCAAAATTATTGAGACTCAACCTAACAGACTTTGTTTATCGTGTCGGAAACATATAAAGATAAAGTTTTAATTTGGTCAAAAATTTCTGGGTCGTCACATATTGTCATTTTGGTTGGTGACAAGTCTCCTAACTCTAATATCTTGTAGAGAGAGTAGGGGATTAGGTTGATACTTGCTCCTAAATCTGCTAGCGCATGAATGGTTTCAGATTGGTAGATTGAATATGGGAAAACGAATCGGCTCGTATCTCCTAGCTTTGGTGGTAGAGAGTTTCTGAGTAATGCAGAGCATTCTTCACTCAGTGGAATTTTGTTAGAGTCTGGTATCCTCTCCTTTGTAGAAAGAAGCCTTCGGATGTATCTCTTCTGGTTGGGAAGTTTGGACAAAGTGTCCAGGAATCTTCCATCAAGTTTGAAGGAATCAAGCTTGGATGGTTCTTCTTGTAGCCTTCCAGGATAAGGTACGCGAACTGGAGTTTTAGGGGCCAGCTTCTGAGTATATGTCGATTTGTTCTTGAGCCTAGCTGACCTTCTCCGTGGTTCTTCCTCTGAGATCACGGAATCCATTTGCTTTGCTTCTTCTATGTGGGGATTTTGGATAGTATTACTTGGCAATCTTCCCTGCGGTCGGGTTTCAAGGCGTTGTGATAACTTTCCGAGCTGCGTTTCCAAACTTTTGAGCAGAGCCAATTGATTTCTCATTAGTATCTCCGTCTGATCTTGTCTGGCTGCAGTTCTCTAATTTAGCTATTGTTGTCCTTGAATGAACTGAGTCAATTGATCATCAGCTCCGAGAGTGAGATTAGTTGCTTTTGTAATTTGGGTGGTAGGGGAATTTTCCTCAACTGGGGGACCAGTGAGTGGAAGTGGTTGATCGTAGGTCAATTGAGATTGTTGGGCTGGATAAGGTGGATAGCGATATCGGAAAGGTTGATTGTTTCGCTGAAATTGATTAACCCTAGGTGGTTGATTGAATCCGGGATTTGGTGGACGAGCTGGGTATTGAACGTAACAGACTGAACCGTCAGGGTTTTCGTACTCAACTTGATATTCTTTAGTGGGTCGTTGGTTGGTACAATTAACACATGCCTGAGCTTGGTTAATCTGCTGCGGCTGCGTCTTCAATTCTCCGAGTTGTTTAGCAAGAGATTCCATCTTATCCATGATGGATTTGATGGCCTCCGTTTGATTGTTAAGTGCAGAGAGTGGGGCAGATGATGAAGTTGTTTCACTGCTGTTCCAGTCATGATGATGCATTGTCATGTTCTCGAGCAATTCCCATGCTTCGTCTGCGGTTTGATTCATCAGATTCCCTTGAGCTGCTGCATCGATCGTCGTCCTATGATTTACCGTAAGACCATTGTAGAAGGTACAGATTTGGGCTGACCGTTCTAGCTGGTGATTAGGGCATTTCTTTAGCAGGGTTTTGAATCGCTCCCATGCAGTGTAAAGAGATTCATCATAACTTTGTTTGAAGTTAATGATGTGTGACGATCGCTCCAAATCCACTTAGACGAACACGTCATTCATCGATTTCATTGCGAGGTATTTGACCTCTATATGATACGTTTTGTAAACATTGCATTCTTTTGAAAAGGCACACCATAAATGAATATTTAAATCAAAGGTTTTCGACATCTGATGATTTCTACATATAGACAATCATCGTAATATAATAGTTTACAATAATACTTCTATTGAAAATGCAGTTAAAATAAGATAGATGGTGATGATTTGTGAATGCAACGTTTTCTCGAATAAAGCATGTATGACTCCATGCATATATCTTGTATAACATATAACCAAAAAGCGGAAGACTTCTAGGGAACCTGAGAATAAGCATGCTAACAAGTGTCAACACAAAGGTTGGTGAGTTCATAGTTTTAATGTTGCGCATAATCTGTCTATAAAGGTGGATCACAAGATTTTAGTTATTTCATCCGAAACGTTTATCAAAAGATTCTACGAAATTGAGCACCCTGGTAACTAAACTTTAACGTATATATAATAAGTACCCATGTTTTAACATACATGCAACCAACATGTACAATACACGCAATCCAACGTGTACTGTGATGGCCCCGTCAAAATACTTAACGGCTCCGTCACTTGGTCCCACAGCTTGATCGAACTTAAATGAATTTAACAAACGACATTGCATTCTTTTATTTCAAAAGTTTCCCAAAAAGGAAAGCATACCAAAATATGTAGTTAAAAGTAACCCAACATATTAATAATCCAAAGTTGACACAAAACATTGTTAACAACCCACAAGTATTAATTATTCAAAAACCGAATGCAAGCCAAAGTTTCATAAATTGTTTCATAAAAAAATCTGCCCAAATGCATGCAGACTCTTCTAAACACAGCGTAAGCATCACATAAACTCAAGTACCTATGAAAACATGCAAGTAAACTGTCAACACAAAGGTTGAGTGAATTATAGGTTTAAATAATCGAATAAACTTTAGACCACAAGATTTAAAAATGTTAGAAAACATTAAACATTATTCCATTATCAATGAGCCACCTGGTAACCACTTAACCCTTTATTTACCCTTGCCAATCACAATAAAAATATACACTGGACAGTATATCTACAACAAAATACGAAGTACTAAACATTCCGATTATAAATTGCTAGCGCGACTAGCTCGAAATGGGGTTGTCAAACCGATATATCTATCCGTATGATTCGCGTTCACTGGTAGAAACCAATGATTACAGTTACCAGACTAGGGAATATTTTTGTCCAACTCACAATGAATAATTTAAGTTTAATTGTCACTTGTGTCTAAACGTGAAATAAAATGCATGTAATCACATCCCAAAAATATACTTTGAAAAGTATGTAAAAATGGGAATATAACTCACCTTAATAGTAATGAAGTAACCAACACAATTAAGCGAACAGCAAATGCAGTACAGTGATCAGGAATGATCACAAAGCCGACCTATAAATAAAGCAGGTCGATGTAAATAACTAACTTAGGTCAAGTCTTAGTATGATAGCTATTGTACATGTTGCAAGTAGACATAGAACAGTACTCAATATGCATTGGTTTGATCGAAACAGCTTACGGACACACACTTTCTATTTTTAGAAATTTTCTATTTTTAGCAGGTTTCCATTTTTGGAAAGTTTCTATTTTTGGAAAGTTTCTATTTTTGGAAAGTTTTCAAATTTAGAAAGTTGCTATTTTAGGAAAGTTTATAAGTTAGGAAAGTTTCCTTAATTAGAAAGTCAACAAAAGTCAACTGAAAGTCAACTCAAAAGTCAACCTTGGTCAAACATGGTCAACGTAAATTTTAAAAGTGTAAGTTATAATAATAATATAAGTTATAACGTTTATTAAGGTTAAATATGTCAAATTATGTCATAACATAAGTTTAATTAAATTAAAATGAATTATTAAAGTTAATATACGTTTAAATAATATAATTAATATAACATAAGTATTTAATTAATTAATTAAATATTAGTCATAATATAAATATTATTAATTAATAATAAATTTTAAATCATATCATAAGTATTATTAATTAATAATGAATTATTAATCATATCATAAGTTTCTAATTATAACTATTAAATCATAAGTATTTAATAATTAAATTATAATTAAATAATAACTAAGCCTTATAATAATTAAATAATTAATTAATCCTTATTATAAGTCTTACTATAATAATCTCATAATATAAGTTTAATACTTATCATAAGTATTTTTCCATTAATAATGAAGTATTATTAATCATATGTTTAATTAAAATGTTAATTAAATCATAAATATTAATTAAATGATATAATAAATATATATCATAAGTTGTAAATAATAATAATTACTTTTTTTATCATAAGTAATTAAATGATAATGAAATCCATTATTTATATCATAAGTTTCATAATTAGTCAAAAGTTTTAAATCAAAAATTCATCGGGTCGTATCCTGAGCCCCGGGTGTCGGTTTTCGGCGAGCCTTAAATATATCTCCGCCTAAGAAAACCACCTGACACTTTGGTACACTCAAGAACACCCCAAGAACAGTCCACAAGTCGTGATGTACAGCCATTACACTACTTGGAACTTCAATTCACTCAAAAACGTGTTTTAGACGTAACGGGTGATTCGTGGCTCGGATTGAGATGACCCGAACATGAAAGTTCGTCCCACCATCAGTCCTAACACACTAAAACACCCTAAAGTCACCAAATATGGTCACAAAGTCGGACCAAACCTGGTTCATACCAAAATCACATTTCAATCTTAACAAAATACCACTTTGATCATATCTAGGGCTCCGAAAATCGAAACGACATGAATCCGGAGTCTAAAATTAATGTCTTGATGAGAGGAACTCATTTATATACTTTATTTTATGATCAACATCAGTTACAATATCAGAAACACACGAAAAATCTGCTGTACCAATTTTATCAAACTGAAAAATATGCAATCGAGCAATTCTACGCATACAATCAACATTACAACAACTAATAATCATCATACTAATAATATAAATATAAAATACAGAAAAATAAATAAAAATTAAAAGTTCTAGGGTTAGGGTTTATATCCTAATCAAGAAACAATTAGTATAATCGCGTAGAGAACGGAACGAGGAATCCGATTGTATGAACGATCTCTAGACCCAAGCTTGAAAAATTGATGAAGATGATGATGTTTGGTGGTGTTGGTCGTCGCCCAAAAAGAGAAGGAAGGGAGGAAGGAGAGCAAAAGTGGTAATTAGGTTTAGATTAAAATTGTGTAATGTGTAAATGAGATGGAAAATAAAAAAAATGGGGAGTATACTCCCTCCCCTTATGTTCGGCCGAATGGGGGATCATGGGGTGGGCCCCATGGCCCAATCTTGCTAAAAGTGTAATTTCTTGTGGCCCGAAAGCCAGAACGAATCCCGAAACGCGAAAACGCACTTACGCGATTAAAAATCTGGAAAGATAACAAACGCGCGACGAAAAATAAATATAAATACCCTATATAATAATATGATCTTAAAATATCATATTTAAAAAAATTAGGATTTAAATATCCCAAAAACGCGACCGTTGGTTTGAAAACCGAAAAGATTCGCCGGACAGAAATCTGCGATACGTAGAAACGTATAATTTAAAATACAAATACAAATATTCACATAACACTTAATAATTAATATATTATTATTAATATAATAATATAAGCCATAGAAATGACATAGTACGAATACCAGTTAATGGTCGTTAAATAATTAACGATAAAAGATAACGGAAAAAGTAGGGTCGTGACAGTACCTTCCCGTTACGGAAATTTCGTCCCGAAATTTAAGCAGGTGCAGGAGTTGTCTCAGCATCTGGGAACAAATGCAGATACTTCTGCTTCATCTGATCTTCACGCTCCCAAGTGAACTCGGGACCACGTCTGGCTTTCCATCTAACCCGGACAATAGGAATTCGGCTCTGCTTAAGAGTCTTAACTTCTCGATCCATAATTTCAATAGGTTCCTCAATAAAGTGTAGTTGCTTATCAACATAAAGTTCTTCCAGAGGAATAGTCTTATCGGCCTCGGCCAAACACTTCTTTAGATTCGATACATGAAAAACATCGTGAACAGCAATGAGTTCTTGTGGCAACTTCAAACGATAAGCCGCCGGTCCAACTCTCTCAACAATCTCAAACGGTCCAAGAAAACGAGGACTTAGCTTTCCCCTTTTACCAAAACGGATCACACCCTTCCATGGTGAAACCTTTAACATAACACGATCACCAACTTGAAATTCCACATCTTTCCTTCCCCTATCGGCATAACTATTTTGCCGACTTCTAGCGGTTCTCAACCTGTCCTTAATCTGTACAATCTTCTCGGTAGTCTCGTGAATAATTTCTGGACCTGTGAGTTGAGCATCCCCAACCTCATTCCAACAGACAGGAGACCTACACTTCCTACCGTACAGAGCTTCAAACGGTGCGGCTTGAATATTTGCGTGATAACTGTTGTTATAAGAAAATTCAGCTAGCGGCAAATATTTATCCCACCCATTACCAAAATCAATAACACACGTTCGTAACATATCCTCCAACGTCTGAATGGTCCTTTCACTCTAACCATCCGTTTGAGGATGTTAAGCGGTGCTCATATCTAATCTAGTTCCCAAGGCTTCCTGCAAAGATCGCCAAAACCTCGATACAAATCGACTGTCTCGGTCCGAAATAATGGATACAGGAACACCATGCCTAGAAACAATCTCCTTCAAGTACAAACGAGTGAGTTTCTCCATTGAATCTGTTTCCCTAATCGGCAAAAAGTAAGCCGACTTAGTGAGTCGATCTACAATCACCCAAATAGTGTCATAGCCACCCGCAACTCTCGGTAACTTAGTAATAAAATCTATTGTAATTCCTTCCCACTTCCACTCGGGAATCTCAGGTTGCACCAACAGTCCAGACGGTTTTTAATGTTCAGCTTTAACCTTAGCACAGGTCAAACACTTAGCCACATACGTAGCCACATCACCTTTCAAATTTGGCCACCAATACAGCTCCTTAAGATCATGATACATCTTTCCTGAACCAGGATGAATAGAGTACCTAGACTTATGAGCCTCATCCAAAACAAGTTGTCGCAGTTCACCAAACTTCGGAACCCAAAGACGTCCTGCAAAGTACCTAGTACCATCTACTCGAATCTCGAATTTCTTAGCCATGCCTCTTACGTTCTCTTTCACAAAATTCTCTTCCTTTAAGGCTTCTTGTTGTGCCTCAAGAATCTGCCTTGCGAGGTTTGTTCTAATTGTCATATTCAAGGCCTCAAACCTACGAGGTTCAGCCCTTTCTTTACGACTCAACGCACCCGCCACAACATTGGCCTTACCCGGATGATACAAAAGCTCACAATCGTAATCATTCAACGCCTCAATCCATCTTCGTTGTCTCATGTTCAACTATTTCTGATCGATGATATGTTGAAGACTTTTGTGATCTGTGTACACAGTACTCTTGACCCCATATAAATAATGTCTCCAAATCTTAAGTGCAAAAACAACGGCCCCCAACTCTAAATCATGAGTTGTATAGTTCTGCTCGTGAATCTTCAACTGACGTGATGCGTACGCAATAACTTTCTTTCGTTGCATCAAAACACAACCAAAGCCTTGACGCGAAGCATCACAATAAACAACAAAATCATCATTACCCTCAGGTAGTGACAATATCGGAGCGGTAGTCAACTACTTCTTTAAAATCTGAAAAGCAGTCTCTTATTCATCCTTCCACTCGTACTTCTTCCCTTTATGCGTTAAAGCAGTCAGAGGTTTCACGATACGAGAGAAATCTTGCATGAACCTTCGATAGTAACCTGCCAATCCTAGGAACTGACGAATCTGGGTAGGAGTTTTCGGAGTTTCCCACCTTTAAATCGCCTCAATCTTAGCAGGATCAACTTTTATCCCTTGTTTACTAACAATGTGTCCAAGGAATTGAAATTCTCGTAACCAGAATGCACACTTAGAGAACTTTGCGTACAACTCTTCTTTTCTCAACAGATCAAGCACTAACCTCAAATGTTCCTCGTGCTCTTCATCACTCTTCGAATAAATAAGGATGTCGTCGATAAACACAATAACGAACTTGTCCAGATAGGGTCTACACACACGGTTCATGAGGTCCATGAACACAGCAGGTGCATTTGTCAATTCGAACGGCATAACAAGAAACTCAAAGTGACCGTAACGTGTGCGAAAAGCAGTTTTCAAAACATCAGATTCTTTAACACGCAACTGATGATAGCCGGAACGAAGATCGATTTTTGAATAAACAGATGAACCCTGAAGCTGATCGAACAGATCATCAATTCTCGGAAGGGGATAACAGTTTTTAATAGTAAGCTTGTTCAACTCACGATAATCAATGCACAAGCGAAAAGAACCATCCTTCTTCTTAACAAACAGAACAGGAGCTCCCCAAGGGGACGAACTAGGACGAATAAAACCTTTGTCTAACAACTCACCGAGTAGACTTGACAATTCTTGAAGTTCAGAAGGCGCAAGACGATAAGGAGCACGTGCTACAGGAGCAGCGCCGGGAACAAGATCAATTTGGAATTCTACCGCGCGTTGAGGCGGAAGGCCAGGTAAATCTTCGGGAAATACCTCGGGAAAATCTCTAACAATATGAACATCTCCAATACTCTTCGTTTCTTTATCAGAATCAACAACATGGGCTAGAATAGCATGACAGCCCTTGCGAAGATGTTTAAGAACTTTCAAACAGCTAATAAGATTTAACTGTCAGCATTTCTTATCTCCAAGAACCATCAGCGGCTCTCCAACCACATTAGTAATACGAATAGCTTTATCATAACACACAATCTCAGCACGATTCGCAGATAACCAATCCATCCCAATAACAATGTCAAAACTACCAAGTTCAATCGGTACCAAATCTATCTCAAAATCTCTACCAGCTAAACTAACGTTACACTTACGATGCACAGTCTTAGCAGTGAGTACCTTACAATTAGCTATTTCAACAACATACGTATTGTCTAAAGGAGTTAACGGTGTTTTGATTTTTGGACTTAATTTACTCGACACAAAACTCAAATCAGCCCCTGAATCAAATAGTACATAAACTGATTAATCGTTGACCGAGAACGTACCAGTAACAAGTTTAGGATCTTCCTCAGTATCCCTGGCGTTAATGTTGAACGCTCTACCACGCGCAGTTTCTGCAGTCTTCTTGTTGGGACAGGCATCACGAAAATGCCCCGGCTTCCCACACTCGTAACAAACTCTCGGATTACCACCATTATTCGACTTTCCATTACCATTACCATTACCACCTCTATTACCAGCATTATTACCATTATTACCACCTGCAGCAGGAGCAGTAGAACCCGGCAGAAGCACCGTACAATCCTTAGCAATGTGTCCCTGTTTAGAACACCTCTTGCAAGTCACGGTACAGAAACCATCATGAGCCTTGTAACAACGTGGACACACACGCTGACTGCAGTTATTTGAACCAGAAGTATCCTGCTTTTTCTGCTGATTCTGGTTTTGATTGCGGTTATTATCCTACTTTCTCTTCCCATTATCAGCTTTCTTAACAGCCTCTTCACTGGGTTCGGTTACAGCAGCCTTGCTTCTTCTCAAGATCTTATCATTCAACTTATGAGCCATCGACATCGCGGCCTCAATAGTCTGGGGCTCACTAGATTCAACTCCATGTTCAATTTTCTCGGATAACCCATCAATGTAAGCTTCAATCTTAAGATTCTCATCAGCATAAACATTAGGGCACAACAAAGTCAACTCAAAGAATCTCTGCTCGTAGGCATCTAATTCGGTGCCCTTCATTTTCAAGTTTTTAAGTTCAACCTCTAACTTCTTAAGCTCACCCCTAGGTCGGTAGCGGGTGATCATTCTTTCCTTGAAATTATTCCAAGTTAAACCATAAGCCACATCATTTCCCAAACTGTTAACCAAGTTGTTCCACCAGGTCAATGCACTATCCTTTAAAGTGCAGCTAGCAAAACTAACCTTGTCTTCCTCTCGGACTCGACTAACCCTGAAAATAGACTCGATTTTCTCAAACCAGCGGGTAAGTCCTATGGGTCCTTCTGTACCACTGAATTCCTGTGGGCGACTTGCCATAAACGTTTTGTGGGAGCATCCCACCTAATTGTTGTTCGCATTAGCATTTGCATTAGCATTCGCTGCCATAGCAGCAGTTATCCCTTCGGTAACAAGACGTTGGATACGGGCTTCGTTGGACTCTCTAGGAGGCATGATCTTCAAAACAGAATAACACAACCGTTAGTACTAAGAATAATACCAGTGTTATAAAGGAATAGATCGAACACGAAAATATTAACCATTAAAATAATAGTCAGTAACCATTATGTGTAATAACATGACAGTTATGATTGTTATAGAAATAACCACCACATGCATACATATTTTATGATAACATCATACAACATACATAGCACCTAACATACATGATCTACATTACGCATAATATAACATGCCAAGAGTCACAACATCAGAAATAAAATGTGATAATGATAATAGATGTCATAAAAATAACCATCCATACATAATGAAAAACATCCCATAACAAAACCTTAATAAAATCCTCGGCAAAACATCGTACATAATCCAAAAATGTATGTATGAAAGGATATTAAGTTTTATGAAATAAGTAATCAATCATAAATCATCATATCACATCTGCTTAGAGCGGGTGTGATAAGCTGGGCCAGCATGAGTCTCAGCAGAAGGCTCATACTTCCGCAACTTTCCTTTCACTTCTTCCAACTCTTCCTTCAAACCACGAACTGTGCTCTCTAGAGCCTCGAACCTAGCGTCAACTTCACGGTTACACTTACGAGTCTCGAACCCAACATTGTTCTTGAAGCTAACAAACGAATCCATACTAGCTCGAATCTGGTCCATCATCTCGTTATGTGGTAAAGTACACATACAATCACTAACAGCATTGATACGCGTCACTTCATTGTAAGCCCTGTTCATATGAGTAAGGGTGGAAAAGTAGTAGTGAACAGGATCATCGATCTCTGGTTGACCAGCACGGCGTCTGGCAGCAGCCGGAGGAGCAGGAGCAGCAACGGAGTTATCGCTCGAAGTCAACATCTGCAAATAGTAAAACCGCAAACCACATACCAAAAGATATAAATGCTAATGATATAACTCATACGAAATGAAAAGCATAATAATGCTATAGCAAAAGGGTCGGGCTGTAGACTAGACTCTAATGCACCCTAAGAACCACGGGTTGACCACATTAAGACCGCCTAGTTCCCTACAACTAGAGCTCTGATACCAACTGTGATGGCCCCGTCAAAACACTTAACGGCTCCGTCACTTGGTCCCACAGCTTGATTGAACTTAAATGAATTTAACAAACGACATTGCATTCTTTTATTTCAAAAGTTTTCCAAAAAGGAAAGCATACCAAAATATGTAGTTAAAAGTAACCCAACATATTAATAATCCAAATTTGACACAAAACATTGTCAACAACCCACAAGTATTAATTATTTAAAAACCGAATGCAAGCCAAAGTTTCATAAATTGTTTCATAAAAAAATCTGCCCAAATGCATGCAGAC
Source organism: Rutidosis leptorrhynchoides (assembly GCF_046630445.1). Taxonomy (NCBI): domain Eukaryota; kingdom Viridiplantae; phylum Streptophyta; class Magnoliopsida; order Asterales; family Asteraceae; genus Rutidosis; species Rutidosis leptorrhynchoides. The sequence goes on from NC_092339.1 coordinate 13,683,040, forward strand.
TCTTCTAAACACAGCGGAAACATCACATAAACTCAAGTACCTGTGAAAACATGCAAGTAAACTGTCAACACAAAGGTTGAGTGAATTATAGGTTTAAATAATCGAATAAACTTTAGATCACAAGATTTAAAAATGTTAGAAAACATTAAACATTATTCCATTATCAATGAGCCACCTGGTAACCACTTAACCCTTTATTTACCCTTGCCAATCACAATAAAAATATACACTGGACAGTATATCTACAACAAAATACGAAGTACTAAACATTCCGATTATAAATTGCTAGCGGGACTAGCTCGAAATGGGGTTGTCAAACCCGATAGATCTATTCGTAGGATTCGCGTTCACCGGTAGAGACCAATGATTACAGTTACCAGACTAGGGAATATTTTTGTCTAACTCACAATGAATAATTTAAGTTTAATTGTCACTTGTGTCTAAACATGAAATAAAATGCATGTAATCACATCCCAAAAATATACTTTGAAAAGTATGTAAAAACGGGACTATAACTCACCTTAATAGTAATGAAGTAACCAACACAATTAAGCGAACATCAAATGCAGTACAGTGATCAGGAATGATCACAACGCCGACCTATAAATAAAGCAGGTCGATATAAATAACTAACTTAGGTCAAGTCTTAGTATGATAGTTATTGTACATGTTGCAAGTAGACATAGAACAGTACTCAATATGCATTGGTTTGATCAGAACAGCTTACGGACACACACTTTCTATTTTTAGAAAGTTTCTATTTTTAGCAGGTTTCTATTTTTGGAAAGTTTCTATTTTTGGAAAGTTTCTATTTTTGGAAAGTTTCTATTTTTGGAAAGTTTCCAAATTTAGAAAGTTGCTATTTTAGGAAAGTTTATAAGTTAGGAAAGTTTCCTTAATTAGAAAGTCAACAAAAGTCAACTGAAAGTCAAAGTCAACCAAAAGTCAACTCAAAAGTCAACCTTGGTCAAACATGGTCAACGTAAATTTTAAAAGTGTAAGTTATAATAATAATATAAGTTATAATGTTTATTAAGGTTAAATATGTCTAATTATGTCATAACATAAGTTTAATTAAATTAAAATGAATTATTAAAGTTAATATACGTTTAAATAATATAATTAATATAACATAAGTATTTAATTAATTAATTAAATATTAGTCATAATATAAATATTATTAATTAATAATAAATTTTAAATCATATCATAAGTATTATTAATTATTAATCAATTATTAATCATATCATAAGTATTTAATAATAACTATTAAATCATAAGTATTTAATAATTAAATTATAATTAAATAATAACTAAGCCTTATAATAATTAAATAATTAATTAATCCTTATTATAAGTCTTACTATAATAATCTCATAATATAATTTTAATACTTATCATAAGTATTTTTCCATTAATAATGAAGTATTATTAATCATATGTTTAATTAAAATGTTAATTAAATCATAAATATTAATTAAATGATATAATAAATATATATCATAAGTTGTAAATAATAATAATTACTTTTTTTATCATAAGTAATTAAATGATAATGAAATCCATTATTTATATCATAAGTTTCATAATTAGTCAAAAGTTTTAAATCAAAAGTTCATCGGGTCGTATCCTGAGCCCCGGGTGTCAGTTTTCGGCGAGCCTTACATATATCTTCGCCTAAGCAAACCACCCGACACTTTGGTACACTCAAGAACACCCCAAGAACAGTCCACAAGTCGTTATTTACAGCCATTACACTACTTGGAACTTCAATTCACTCAAAAACGTGTTTTAGACGTAACGGGTGATTCGTGGCTCGGATTGAGATGACCCGAACATGAAAGCTCGTCCCACCATCAGTCCTAACACACTAACACACCCTAAAGTCACCAAATATGGTCACAAAGTCGGACCAAACCTGGTTCATACCAAAATCACATTTCAATCTTAACAAAATACCACTTTGATCATATCTAGGGCTCCGGAAATCGAAACGACATGAATCCGGAGTCTAAAATTAATGTCTTGATGAGAGAATCTCATTTATATACTTTATTTTATGATCAACATCACTTACAATATCAGAAGCACACGAAAAAGCTGCTGTCCCAATTTTATCAAACCAAAAAATATGCAATCGAGCAATTCTACGCATACAATCAACATTACAACAACTAATAATCATCATACTAATAATATAAACATAAAATACAGAAAAATAAATAAAAATTAAAAGTTCTAGGGTTAGGGTTTATACCCTAATCAAGAAACAATTAGTATAATCGCGTAGAGAACGGAACGAGGAATCCGATTGTATGAACGATCTCTAGACCCAAGCTTGAAAAAATGATGAAGATGATGATGTTTGGTGGTGTTGGTCATCGCCCAAAAAGAGAAGAATGGGAGGAAGGAGAGCAAAAGTGGTAATTAGGTTTAGATTAAAATTGTGTAATGTGTAAATGAGATGGGAAAAAAAAATGGGGAGTATACTCTCTCCCCTTATGGTCGGCCAAATGGGGGGTCATGGGGTGGGTCCCATGGCCCAATCTTGCTAATAGTGTAATTGCTTGTGGCCCAAAAGCCCGAACGAATCCTGAAACGCGAAAACGCACTTACGTGATTAAAAATCCGGAAAGATAACAAACGCGCGACGAAAAATAAATATAAATACCCTATATAATAATATGATCTTAAAATATCATATTTAAAATAATTAGGATTTAAATATCCCAAAAACGCGACCGTTGGTTTGAAAACCGAAAAGATTCGCCGGACAGAAATTCGCGATACGTAGAAACGTATAATTTAAAATACAAATACAAATATTCACATAACACTTAATAATTAATATATTATTATTAATATAATAATATAGGCCATAGAAATGACATAGCACGAATACCAGTTAACGGTCGTTAAATAATTAACGATAAAAGATAACGGAAAAAGTAGGTTCGTGACATGTACTAAACTCAAATAGCATACGTCTGTTTTATAGTTCAGACTAGGGTTTTTATACCTGGAATAGATGGGGACGTCAAGCCCTATCGATCCATATACAACTACTCGCGCCCACCAGTTCTTATAACTGGCAGTTACTAGTTACCAAAGCTAAGGGATTTTCGGTTCAAACTCAGTGTAGAATTTAGTATGTACTTGTATCCATTGCGTTTAAAATAAATTGCATGTATTCTCAGCCCAAAAATATAGATTGCAAAAGCAATTAGAAAGGGATCTATAAACTCACCTTAGCAGCACATAAAGTCGTTCACCGAAATGTGACCGAAACTCGGAATACCAAATAACCGTAGATCTCTACCTAGAGAACATATGTTGATCAATAAATATCTATCAAGCTAGGTCAGGTCATAGTGTATCACAATCCTAATGCTCGAGACCGACATACAAAAGTTATCAAAAGTCGTTTCAAAAAGTCAATCTGACTCAATACTATAGTTGAATGATCATGGCAATCGAAACATTCTAACATTTCACATAGTTTCTCAATTCTTGTAAAATTAAACTATAGTTTTTATAAGGCTTTAAAATATGACAAAACAATCAATTTTGACAATTGCTCAACAAGACGAGACGTGCCTTATATAGAAATTCATTTACTCGATTAGTAATATTTGAACATCCAATTTATCAATCTTATAAACAAGTTGTTTAAATATCAATTGCAGATTCAAAAGCAATTCAATTAATGTCAATCATAATTCAGTTGACCATATCTTTAAATTCGTTCATCGAAATTACGCGATTTCTAAATGAAAAGTTATTGATTTTTCGCCATTCGCCAGCTTTCCAAAAACATGCATATCATATACCTTTTATCAGTAATTTATGTCTTTAATTCATGATTCATCATAAACTGTTTAATGACAAAATTTAGCATACAAGCATCCATAAACATATATACTCGAGCACTAGACATGGATACACTTTTAATATATAAAAGATAAGATATGAATGCTCATGTATCAATATTGTGATTCAATATTGTAGGAACGTATGTAGACGCAACGAAGATGATAAACACTAGGTTTGACTTGCGAACAATACCCACGAACATTACCCATAACCTCCATAGTTATAACCCATAGTTTCCTTAGCTCTATCTTGCTCGAAAACCATTTTGAAATCATTTGGACATAACCTCGTCGTAGTATTTTATGTATAATACTAATAATTATTATACTACTAATAATAATAATAAGATTAATAATAATATTAATCTTAATAATAATAATAATAATAATAATAATAATAATAATAATAAATTAAATAAATATACGAAGTAATATTAGAGAAAGAGGGATAAATAGATTCAGGTGGAACCAATTCGAGCTTTTATAGTACCTGACTTGAAACAGTACCCCATGCGATCGCATGGGGTTTAGCCTCCTTGGCTATACGATCGCATGGCTATGGGATCCAGCTCACAATCATTTTGTACACTAGCTTGTCGACATATTATTATAATATGCATATAATATATTTAATTTATATAATTAATTATATATTAGATTATATTCACGTGCATAGTTGACTTGTAATTTTTGGTCCGTTGACTCGTACGTTGTTACTCGACTTATGTCCCGGTTCCGATTTCTCGAATGCATTTTCGTACGCTTAGAAAACTAATACTTTTAGTTACGCGACGTGTACCTTTATCAAAAATTAAACTTAATCATTGATAAACTATGTCACTCGAAGTGTAGCTTTAATCAATTAAGTGTTTTGGTTATTTGCTTCTATAAATCATCGTCTCGTAGTATATACATATACATATATACATTTTCATTTTAAAATAGTGTTTTACTGTAGCAAAGTAGCAAATAGTGTTTCGTATAGTGTTTTTTTTTACTGTAGAAAATAGTGATTTTCGAAAACACTGTAGCTTTTCGGGTACTGTAGCAATTTGAAAATACTGTAGCAAATTAGTGTTTTACTGGTTTATCTTAAACGTTTTAGTTAACTTTTTTAAATATCAATCGAATCAATAACCGAATGTTACTATCGTTTACTAAATAACTTGAAATCATATATATATATATATATATATATATATATATATATATATATATATATATATATATATATATATATATATATATATATATATATATATATATATATGCACATTAAGGTATATATATATTGTTCGTGAATCTTCGAGAACAGTCAAAGAATAATTGATTACATGAATATAGTTCCAAAACATTCGTGACTCAACATTACAGACTTTGCTTATCGTGTCGAAAACATTAAATCATTTAAAGAAAAGTTTAAATTTGGTCAAAAATTTTCGGGTTGTCACAGTACCTACCCGTTAAAGAAATTTCGTCCCGAAATTTGGTTGGGATGGTCATGGATGACAATAAGTATGTTTTCATGACTCATACGAGTTGAAAATTAGAGTTTTTTCATCATTGAGTAATATGGATAAAACAATTTGTTTATGTGAAGTGTACGAGTGAAGTTATCACAAAAGAGTGAAATGAGAAAAAGTAAGTTTCGTCATATCTTCTGACGTAGATGGGTTGATTTCCGTAGTTCAAGAGATTTGGAGAAAATCTTCGTAATAAGATTTAATTCTTCAGTAATTAGGGAAATTATGATTCTTTTCGATTTAATGCGATGATCTGTCTCGATTTTCCTGTCTGATATTATACTATAAATCTACCCCCTTCGTTTCCTTATTTTCCACAGCTCATACCTTTTATTCTTTCTCCCTCAATTCTTATTTTAAAGCATTCGTCAATATGCTCCATCCAGTTCTGATTCTTTTTTATGTTTCTAACCTTCATATCCGTCACTCTTCTTTTCCATCTGCCGCCAGAAGAATCTATTCACTTCTACTATACTCTTGGTTTTATAGTGTTTTTAGTCCTCCCTTGTCTTTATATTGCTATATTCATCGATATATACGGTTTATAATTTTTGGGTGGTTGTTGGGTTTTATATCTTCCCTTATATTTCGATATCTCTGCTTTTGTCTTTCCATAATCATTAACATCCACAGTTAATACTCTCTCCAATTTACTGTGATTTATATATACTCCCATTGATATTTTGAAGCTTCATGCTTTTGTTTTATCTTCCCGACTTTAAATCAAGTGAATAATGGTCCAGAATTCGTAGGTATGAATTTCGGAATGAACATAATTAATGTTCTAAGAAAGAAATGGTAATAGCACAATCTGACTTGTCAAATTACCAGAATACCTCGAAAAAAAACCGAATCATTAAGAAAATATTTTCTTGATAGTTTAGAGGTTAAATAGAATGAAAGAGTTATGTAACATAGTTCATGATAAGGGTATGATCTGTGAACCTTTATCACGTTCCATTAGAAACTCAGCATGACTTACTGTAATATAATCACGTTGATCAAGTGTCATTATATTATACTAACTCATGCTTCAGTTCCCAACACTACTTCAAAAACATCCATTCTTCAAGTTTTTCAGAATTTAGAAACTAAAATAGTTTCTTTTATGATGTAACACAGATAGCGCGAAGAGATAAATAATTTCGTATAATAATAGTTATGAAGATATCTTCAGAAATATCGAAGATATTTATAATGAAAGATATAATGATATCTTAGAATTTCTAATATCGAAGGATGATGAAGAAGATTTGTTCGTAACGGTTTTGAGTCAGGAGCAAGGAATTCGTTAATGACTTCAGCAGATACTGAATCATTTGTATTCTTTGAAGGCAGGTTTAGTCTTTGTGATTTGTCTACAGCCTCCTTCATGATTTGCTCAATCCGTTTTTCAGTACCAAACTTTCTCTTTTTACGTGCTTTTCCAACACACTACTCTTTATCATCAAACTTTCGACTTTAAAGTCGTTTACAGTTTTTGCTGCTTCATCAGCATTTTTTCAAAATTCGGAGAACTAGTTTCGCAGTTTGGGTGTTTTTTTAGAAACTTCACATTCGAAGTAAATAAGTCTAGGAGATAGACATTATATGTATATATATAACTGTTGGCGTAGAATTGCTGCGAAATTCAAAATACTGATTGCTAATTTCCGGTAGTTGGTATGGCAATTACCGTTACAAGATGTGGATGAGTACATGATAGGGTTTCAATGAACAATTATAATGGTTTTTCGGAGAGACTTTAAGTCACAGATTAATGAATTTGCTGGTACATTTACTGTTAATGTGGTGGAACATGAAAGGTTCCCCAGTAACAAAAATGTATATGCCAAAGTTACAAGTCTGAAAGGTTGTCGTTGACTGGTTGAACGGTTGATAATACTGGATACTTTGAAAAGGAATTGCAAGGTTATTTTCGGTAAAAATAATGCTAAAGGATCTTGCACAGATTTAAAGTCAAAGTATAGCTTTGAAAGATGTAGAGATCTAAGAATGATGTCACCGGTTCAGAGTTATGACTTGGATTCTGATCCGTCAATATCAGAATATGTAATTGAATTTGTATGAAAACGATTGTATATCGTTGTGAGCATTGTTAATAATTTTTGAATCAAAGTTGAAGAATGTACAGTGTAACATATTAATTGCGAACTTATATATTTCTCGGGTATTACCTACCCGTTAAAGATTTCACAATTAATACTTTGTACAAAAGAATTTTTATTACCGTCTTTATGAAAATATATGTATGTATATTTTATTCAGATGTAACACAAATTTAATGAGTTAATATCAGATTAAGCTCATTTGATTTTCGGATTGACTTAGAAATGATTAATCTCTAAAACATTAAAGATTACATAATCTTTGCGGAGTATTTCGCTAATGTAATCGATACTTCATTATTTATTCTTATTCCTCGGTGAAGGATGTCGATGCTCGTGGAATTTTTTTGTGAACCTTACAAGGCACAGATGATGTTTTCTGGAAAGTTTCGAGTACATCGAAAATGAAAATGTAAAATCAATTATGTAATTGAATAATACACTTGGTTTATTATGAAATGGAATTCATTAAGTTGAAACAGAGATTGTAGTTAACAATGGTTAAGTTGTTCAGGAAGGATGTACATCATTGCATATTAGTAATATGAACTAACCGAGTAGTACCTACCATTTAAGATTCACACGTAATATCTTAGTACGAAAAGATTTATTTTGATTTCAAAATTCATATATATTAAATATACATAAAATTTCTTCAGGGGAAATGAGTTAAATCTTCATCGGTTATTGTTGCTGGTATTTCTTGGTAACTACGGTGCGTATGACATTGATGCTCGTGGAACAGATTGTGAAGTTGAGGTTTGCGATGCGGTTGTTGTTGATGGTGGTAATGGTACTGTTGGTGTTGTTGTCGGTGGTACTGTTGATGCCGATGATGCTGCTGGTGCTTGTAACCTTTGCACCATATTCTCCAAAGCCACTACTCGAGCGTGAAGCTAGTTGACTTCTTCTATTATACCGGGATGATTGTTGGTTCGGACGAGCGGATGAATAAGATTCAGAATTTAACATAGTATATTATCGTGACGAGATACTCTAGAAATGAGAGAGAAAATGGTGTCTCGAACAGGTTTGCCGGTAAGTGCTTCAGGTTCTTCGCCAAGAGGGAAATGCGGTGGATGGAAGGGATCACCTTCTTCTTGTCTCCAATGACTAAGCAGGCTATGAACACATCCTCAATTCATCCAGAATAGGTGATGGCTGATTGGTTGATCCATTCCGGTTACACTGTCTTCGGAGTTCAGGTGAATATCCATATCGAAATAGCTGTCGGAGTTTAAGGAATTTGAACTAGATACGGGATCCATCTTGTATAATTAGAGAGATGATTTTTGATATGAAATAGATTATATAATTTAGATTGATACTCTACAATACATAATTTACATATGTATATATAATACCAAAATTCCATAAATCACGGAGGAATTTTCGGAAGTTGTCAGGAAAAGTTTACAGTAACAGATACGATAAGATATGAATTTTGTCTATGCACTATTCATGCAATAACTGTAGGTAAATGTGTATAGACTTAAGAATGATAAGCATGTAATTTCTAACAAGAAATGATAAGTAAAACTCGGTAAAAACAGATACGGTCATAGTCCAGACTCACTAATGCATCCTAACAATTACCAGTTAAACACACTAATGCAAATTCTGGTTCCCTTTGACCTCAAGATCTGATACCAACTGTGATGATCGCTCCAAATCCACTTGGACGAACACGTCATTCATCGAATTCATTGCGAGGTATTTGACCTCTATATGATACGTTTTGTAAACATTGCATTCTTTTGAAAAGGCACACCATAAATGAATATTTAAATCAAAGGTTTTCGACATCTGATGATTTCTACATATAGACAATCACCGTAATATAATAGTTTACAATAATACTTCTATTGACAATGCAGTCAAAATAAGATAGATGGTGATGATTTGTGAATGCAACGTTTTCTCGGATAAAGCATGTATGACTCCATGCACATATCTTGTATAACATATAAGTAAATAGCGGAAGACTTCTAGGGAACCTGAGAATAAACATGCTAACAAGTGTCAACACAAAGGTTGGTGAGTTCATAGTTTTAATGTTGCGCATTATCTGTATATAAAGGTGGATCACAAGATTTCAGTTGTTTCATCTGAAACATTTATCAAAAGATTCTACGAAATTGAGCACCCTGGTAACTAAACTTTAACGTATATATAAAAGTACCCCTGTTTTAACATACATGCAACCAACATGTACTAAACTCAAATAGCATACGTCTGTTTTATAGTTCAGGCTAGGGTTTCTATACCTGGAACAGACGGGGATGTCAAGCCCTATGGATCCATATACAACTACTCGCGCCCATCAGTTCTTATAACTGGCAGTTACTAGTTACCAAAGCTAAGGGATTTTCGGTTCAAACTCAGTGTAGAATTTAGTATGTACTTGTATCCATTGCGTTTAAAATAAAGTGCATGTATTCTCAGCCCAAAAATATAGATTGCAAAAGCAATTAAAAAGGGATCTATAAACTCACCTTAGCAGCACATAAAGTCGTTCACCGAAATGTGACCGAAACTCAGAATACCAAATAACCGTAGATCTCAACCTAGAGAACATATGTTGGTCAATAAATGTCTATCAAGCTAGGTCAGGTCATAGTGTATCACAATCCTAATGCTCGAGACCGACATACAAAAGTTATCAAAAGTTGTTTCAAAAAGTCAATCTGACTCAATATTATAGTTTAATGATCATGGCAATCGAAACATTCTAGCATTTCACATAGTTTTCCAATTCTTGTAAAATTAAACTATAGTTTTTATAAGGCTTTAAAATATGATAAAACAATCAATTTTGACAATTGCTCAACAAGACGAGATGTGCCTTATATAGAAATTCATTTACTCGATTAGTAATATTTGAAAATCCAATTTATCAATCTTATAAACAAGTTGTTTAAATATCAATTGCAGATTCAAAATCAATTCAATTAATGTCAATCATAATTCAGTTGACCATATCTTTAAATTTGTTCATCGAAATTACGCGATTTCTAAATGAAAAGTTATTGATTTTTCGCCATTCGCCAGCTTTCCAAAAACATGCATATCATATACCTTTTATCAGTAATTTATGTATTTAATTCGTGATTCATCATAAACAGTTTAACGACGAAATTTAGCATACAAGCATGGATAAACATATATACTCGAGCACTAGACATGGATACACTTTTAATATATAAAAGATAAGATATGAATGCTCACGTATCAATATTGTGATTCAATGTTGCAGGAAAGTACGTAGACGCAACGAAGATGATAAACACTAGGTTTGACTTGCGAACAATACCCACAAACATTACCCATAACCTCCATAGTTATAACCCATAGTTTCCTTAGCTCTATCTTGCTCGAAAACCATTTTGAAATCATTTGGACATAACCTCGTCGTAGTATTTTATGTATAATACTAATAATTATTATACTACTAATAATAATAATAAGATTAATAATAATATTAATCTTAATAATAATAATAATAATAATAATAATAATAATAATAATAATAATAATAATAATAATAATAATAATAATAATAATAATAATAAAATAAATTAAATAAATATACGGAGTAATATTAGAGAAAGAGGGATAGATAGATTCAGGTGGAACCAGATCGAGCTTTTATAGTACCTGACTTGAAACAGTACCCCATGCGATCGCATGGGGTTTAGCCTCCTTGGCCATACGATCGCATGGCTATGGGATCCAGCTCACAATCGTTTTGTACACTAGCTTGTCGACATATTATTATAATATAAATATAATATATTTAATTTATATAATTAATTATATATTATATTATATTTACGTGCATAGTTGACTTGTAATCTTTGGTCCGTTGACTCGTACGTTGTTACTCGACTTATGTCCCAGTTCCGGTTTCTCGAATGCATTTTCGTACGCTTAGAAAACTAGTACTTTTCATTACGCGACGTGTACCTTTATCAAAAATTAAACTTAATCATTGATACACTATGTCACTCGAAGTGTAGCTTTAATCAATTAAGTGTTTTGGTTATTTGCTTCTATAAATCATCGTCTCATAGTATATACATATACATATGTATATTTTCATTTTAAAATAGTGTTTACGGTAGCAAAGTTACTGTAGCAAATAGTGATTTTTGAAAACACTGTAGTTTCTCGGGTACTGTAGCAATTCGAAAATACTGTAGTAAATTAGTATTTTACTGGTTCATCTTAAATGTTTTAGTTAACTTATCTAAATATCAATCGAATCAATAATCGAATGTTACTATCGTTTACTAAATAACTTGAAATCATATATATATATATATATATATATATATATATATATATATATATATATATATATATATATATATATGCACATTAAGGTGTATATATATATATTGTTCATGAATCTTCGAGAACAGTCAAAGAATAATTGATTACATGAATATAGTTCCAAAACTTTCGAGACTCAACATTACAGACTTTGCTTATCGTGTCGAAAACATTAAATCATTTAAAGATAAAGTTTAAATTTGGTCAAAAATTTCCGGGTTGTCACATGATGTCATTCTTCAGTTTGGTTTGTTTAGAAGGAGGGAAATATTTAGTTAGGAATTTAGTAGTCATCTCCATCCATGACGTGATGGAATCTTTTTCTAGTCCTTCAAACCAAGTTTGAGTATGATGAGCGAGAGAATAGGGGAACAAGTATAGCCAGACTATATCTTGTCCTATCCCTGGCTGTTTGTAGGAGTTCGAAAGAGATATGAATTTATCAAGGTGAGAATTAGGATCGTCGTTCGGTAATCCATGAAACTGACAGCTATTTTGGATGAGCTGGATGATGTGATGTTTTAACTCGAACGACTGTCCCTGAATCTCTGGAAATCTGATTGGTCCTCCTCGACCTTCAATCGAGGGTTTGGTGTTTTCTACTAAAGTAACGCGTAACGCCATTTGATTTCTGATTCGTGATTCCTTGCGTGCTTTAGAGATTATTGCGTCTGGATCAGGTACGAATAGCAACGGCCCTGGTCTAGATCGGGTTTGGGTCATACACTAGGTATGCCTTTTTGTTTTTAATTTTTCGCAAATAAACTAAGATAATCTAAAGTAAGCTAAACTAGTCTAAGGTAATCTAATTCTAAGGTAATCTAATTTTATCTAGTTTGATCTAAGGTAGTCTAAAGTAATCTAAGGTAATCTAATTTAATTAACTAACTATCCTACAGTTGAATATGTTTTTGGTTCTGGCTACTGATTCCCTGGTATTTCGGTAACAGAGCTCCACATGAACTATTCAACAAACCAAGTGGCCAGGCAGACTACGGAGAGGCAGGATCCTTTTGGTCCTAATATAATTGGCGACTGCTCGGAAAATCCAACAACCAAGTCCGTGTATAATTGTCTTTCTTAGACACCACTAAATGCTTGTGAATAAGTTTGATAGAGAGCACTATTGCCTGATACCAGTTCCCCGGCAGCGGCGCCAACAACTTAGTATTCTCCCGTGATATGGCTGAAACGGACAGTTTTTATTTGCGCGGTGTCGTCGGGCCGCGGCTCGCCAGGATCAGCCACTCGTGGGAGAGCGTACTGTTTTAAATTTATATTTAGCGGGTCCTAAATCTTACTACTCCTTATAAGTAAGGGAAGTATGACCTAGAGTCGTATTTTTGAGATATCAGTAGAATCGAACCTATATTTAAGCCTAAGATAGTTAGGGAGTAGTGGTTATTTAATTTGGGATTTTCTAATTTATAAGATAGATAAAGTAAATGCGATAAAATTCGTAATTCAGATAAGGTTAAAGTGAGTGCATACTATGACTTCATCAGTTATTCTGCCGAGATTATGGAATGTTGGCTCATGAATAGGCAGAGGCCTTGTATTCATTACACTGGTCCTAAACGCCCCTGTCATAAGACATGTCACTGGGTACAGCGTTAGGCTTGAAGATTCTAAATAGACAGCAACGTCCCTTACCCCCGACGCCCGTGCAGTCTGGCTACAGGCATACACGTTCATACGGCTCATCTAATTGAGCGACTCGGTTGGGTGACGTATTAACATTACAAAATGGTCTAAACTTTCTTAAGCATAATAGAATACATGGTTTACCATAGCCGAGAGACGTGATGTGTTTCAATGCTTTCATTAATGATTGGTTTTGAAAGATAGTTAGGCCCTTAAAAAGAGTTCAACCATAAAGAACACCATGTCCAAGTCAAGCTGACTTCCATGAACACGTTCGGTTATCCTAACGGTCCAATCCTTTATGTGTCTAAACAAACAGTTCCATAATTAACTAAGAATCCCTCAAGCGGGGTGCAATGCTTGAGACCACGTTATGGTGCAGTGTACTGGTCAACACTAACCAGGTTCCATGGCCTTACTTAGCAGAGGTACAGCTTACAACAACTGCTGTGCTTCAGCATGCACGTACGAAGTTTATATGCTTGGTGACTACACTAGCATGGTCTAGGACCAAAAATGTACTAAGGGTCTAGTTAGATGTTTCACTACGAAAGAGTCCTCAGTCAGAATCCAAAGCTTGATAGACTTACTACAACCGGTGTGCCTCAGTCGATCTTACGTTGTATCCGATAGACTTCTCTTACCAAGGGGTGACACAGATAGTGTACTCTGAATTGGGGTTCACGACTTCCCAATAACAGAGCCTATAACTACGTTCTATTAGTTGGAAAAGCGATTGAGTTTAAAGCATAATCGGAAAGCATTTTGACAGCATACACAAACCATAATATTATTTCGGCATTATAACTGCTTACATTATAGCATACACTAAAGATAACTACTCGCTAATCATGGCAACAATATCATAAAACATTATATAAGATAAAGGATAGAAGTACCAGTAGATTAAACGAGTTCTGAATATAAAAGTGACAACTTCAAGACTCCAGACCTCTCTTAATACAATCTTCAGCGTTCTTCTCCGGGTACTAGGTTTCCCGCACGGAGTCGAAGGCCTTGAGAGTATGACTAATATTGTACAAGAGAGAGAAAGAAGTGAATTGAAGTGTGTATTGAAATGAATGATAAAGACCCTTTAAATAAGAAAAGTTTTTGCCTGCAAATGGTTGGCAAGCCATATGGCAACCCGTTTGGTGAGCCGTATTTGGCAAGCCGTTTGCTAGGCAGCCAGTTTCTTGGGGCCGTTTGCTGGACTGTTTGGTAGGTCGTACCCCATACTAGCAAGCCATATGGCAAGCCGTATGGCAGGCCGTTTTTGGTGCTGGTCAGCCTTGATTCACTGGATCGTAACTTGATTTCTTGTCTTTCACCGTTTTTGCTCTAGAATCTTCGTTTTAGCTCCGATTCTCTTGATTCTTTTTGCACCGCCTTTGTAATTACTTGTTCTTCAATTCTAACCGACGAAGTGGGTATTTTTCTGACAAAGTTCGAATCTTTCTTGTTTTTGAGCCTTAATACCGGGGTGAAAACGTGACTTTTTAGCCGATATCAATCACCTCCATGCGATCGCATGGACCTAAAATTCTGGCCAAATCTATAAAAGGCCACGAGTTCTGCCCGAATACTTACACCTTCATATTTATTTTCTTTCTTTCTTTCTCTGTATTTATATTTATATTATTATTATTATTATTATTATTATTATTATTATTATTATTATTATTATTATTATTATTATTATTATAATTAAGATTAATATTATTATTAATCTTATAGTTAGGAGTATTATTATTAGTATTATTATACATAAAATATTACGACGAGGTTATGCTCAAACTATTTCAAAACGAGCTTTTCGAGCGGGATAGAGTTAAGGAAATTATGGGTTATTACTAAGTAGGTTATGGGTTATGATCATGAGTCAAAGGTCAACCCAGCATTTATCATCTCTGTTGCGTCTACGTACTTTCCTGCAATATTGAATCACAATATTGATACGTGAGCATTCATATCTTAACTTTTATATATTAATAGTGTATCCATGTCTAGTGCTCGAGTATATATGTTTATGCATGCTTGTATGCTAAATTTTGTCGTTAGATAGTTTTATGATGAATCACGAATTTAATACATATACTACTGATATAAGGTATATGATATGCATGTTATTGGAAAGCTGGTGAAAAATTGATAACTTTTCATTTAGAAATCGCGTGATTTCGATGAACGGATTAAAAGTTATGGTCAACTGAATTATGATTAATATTAATTGAAATTGTTTTTGAATCTGCAATTGATATTTAAACAATTTGTTTATGAGATTGATAATTTGGATTTTCAAATATTATTAGTCGAGTAAATGAATTCTTATATAAGGCACGTCTCGTTGAACAATTTCCAAAGTTGACAGTTTTATCATATCTTTATAAAAACTATAGTCTGATTTTACAAGTATTGGGAAACTATATGAAACGTTAAAATATATTCAATTGCCATGATCATTCAAATATAATATAACTCCTGAAATAAATAATGTTTTGAGTTTGATAAACTATAAATTCGTTCAAGATTGATACTATGTTAATATGATAAACATGTATAAATTTAAAGATTATATTGGGTCAGGTTGACTTTTGAGATGACTTTTGTTAACTTTTGCATGTCGGTCTCGAGCATTAGGATTGTGATACACTATAACCTGACCTAGCTTGTTAGAATTTTACTGACCAACTTATGTTTTCTAGGTTGAGGTCTACGATTATTTGGTATTACATCGGTCACACTTCGATGAACGACTTTATGTGCTGCTAAGGTGAGTTTCATTTGCTCCCTTTTTAATTGCTTTTGCAATCTATGTTTTCGGGCTGAGAATACATGCACTTTATTTTAAACGCAAAGGATACAAGTACATACTAAATTCTACACCGAGTTTGAACCGAAAATCCCTTAGCTTTGGTAACTAGTAACTGCCAGTTATAAGAACTGGTGGGCGCGAATAGTTGTATATGGATCAATAGGGCTTGACATCCCCGTCTGTTTCAGGTATAGAAACCCTAACCTGAACTATAAAACAAATGTATACTATTTGAGTTTAGTACACGTTGGTTTGCGTGTATTGTACATGTTGGTTGCATGTATGTTAAAACAGGGGTACTTATTATATAGACGTTCAAGTTTAGTTACCAAGGTGCTCAATCTTGTAGAATATTTTGATAAACGTTTCTGGATGAAACAACTGAAATCTTGTGATCCACCTTTATATACAGATTATGCGCAACATTAAAACTATGAACTCACCAACCTTTGTGTTGACACTTTTAAGCATGTTTATTCTCAGGTTCCTAGAAGTCTTCCGCTGTTTGTTTATATGTTATACAAGCTATGTGCATGGAGTCATACATGCTTTATTCGAGAAAATGTTGCATTCACAAAATCATCACCATGTATCTTATTTTGACTGCATTACCAATGGATGAAGTATTGTAAACTATTATTTACGGTGATTGTCTATATGTAGAAATCATCAAACGTCAAAAACCTTGGAATTTGATATTCATTTATGGTGTACCTTTTCAAAAGAATGCAATGTTTACAAAATGTATCATGTAAAGGTCTGTTGGCATATGTTTATGTAATAGATTAGTGGCGCACGGTTTTATTCTTATTATGTTATGTATTTACGGTTTTCACCATGGTAATAATGTATATTTTGTATCTTAGGAGGTTGTCATATATAAACAACCTCCTCACTCTTTATTGAATTAGTTATCCATTTTGTTCATTACTCTCTTTATTTTTCTCTCTAGTGTTCTTGATAACTAATACTTCCAACCCACTAAACATCTCACGAAACCGTCAATCTAGGCTTCTTTAGGGACTAACAATTGGTATCAGAGCGGGACTTGCTATCTTGCTTGTAGATCCAAGGATTGAAGCTTCTAGGTTCGTGTTTTGAAGTGTTTGGTGTTCTTTGGTTGAGGTATCACGATTAAAACTCATTTGGTCACGAATTTGTATGTTGTATGCTAAGTATATCCATCTGTCTACGTGAAATCTATCTTATATGCTTTAACATGCACTAAATTTTGTATGTTCTATCTCAAATCAACCATGTTCTGAAAAGATTTATGCACGAAAATGTCACTCAGACCCTAATCTGTACCATATTTTACTTATGATAAATTATGTTTAACATGCTTCTATCTTATGAAACAGATTTGTATGTCGAAGTGGTATGAACATTGTGTAGTCTTGTGGTAGATTAGTGTAATGACCCGCACTTTTTCGATCGTTCTATATTTATAAGATTAATATTTATATAAATTAAACCTTACCAACATGATAAGCAATCCAAATTGTTGAGATTTATGTTTCCGAAAAGAGTTTTACACAACGTTTGACCGTCTAGTTTGACCGATGATATCACGAACTATACAGTATATGATAATTATACGTTTGTGTATATATATGTATATATACATATTTAACATGATTAATGAATGTTTTAATATCTCATTTTGTATTAATAACAATAAGTTATAAGTATATTTTGAAACTACTAACTTAAGTTTTCAAAACGATAACCATACGTAACGTTATTTGACATAAATACTTATAACCTATAATGTTTATACATATATCGTATATGTAATGTATTTAATCACTTTTAAGGACTTAAATACATAAAATCATATAAGTGTATTCACAAAAGATAGCTATATTTGAATTCTCATTCCATTTTTCACAAGATTTCTATACGTATATCTACGGTATATGTACCGTATCATACCTAGCTTCTATACGTATTTACTATTGGTATATACACATCAAATCACCACCTAACCAGCCCTTGTTCATGCCTTATGTATAAGGTAATTGCTTTTGTATGATTGTTTGACAAATACACAAGATTACAAGCTTTAAAATTTTGTCCATATACCCCCCATATCACGTTTTTAATAAGCTCCATGGATCATCATTTTGATTCATTTTAACTTCCATTTTCTACCTAAAAACACACACTCTTTCAAGAACTTTAAACTCCATAACCATTCAGCAAGAAACCATGAAGATTTAGCCATAGAAACAAGCCTTAATCACCATAAGAAAACCCTTACAAAAACACTTCAAGAATCCTTTCCAAGAACACAAACTTACTTCCAATCTTTCATCCAATTCCATCACCCTTTTGATTCTAGGTTCTTACTCCTCTTTTACAGCAACCTTGTCCAAGGAACTTGAGGTAGTAACTATGTTCATAACCTTATTCGATTCATATATATATAGCTATCTTATTTTGTGGTATAAAATTTTAACAACAAGAACATAGTTTGAATGTTTTCAAACTTGTTTGCAAACTAAATAGATTCTTCTAACTTAACTTTTAAAATACTTCAAGACCTGTAATATAACTTAAATATATGCTACTTTAACAAGGTATAACTTGGTTTTTCAAAGAACACCTTAAAAACTGTTTTTACGACGTCGGAGTGCAACCGGGGGCTGTTTTGGGTTGGATAATTAAAAACCATCTTAAACTTTGAATTGGAGGTTTATTTACTGGAAAAATGATTTTTACTATGAATATGATAACACATAAAAATTTCATGATTTAACTCAAAGTATAAGTATTTTTAGAAAAATAATCATTTAAGGTTGTTTACATGATGGAAAATGATTAACTTCATAAGTTTCACCAAAGTTTGACCTTTTACCTGTGATTTCGAATACAAACTAAGGTATTTACAGTTCATATTCTTAAAGAGGGACTTGATCCAAGGAAGTGGCAAGTTGAATCAACGAAAACGGAGTTGTAACGAAGAAACTATGACCAAAACGAGATCGGATATCTAAGACTAGTTTAGCTACGAAAATAATTGGAGAAAATTAAATAAATCACATCTTTTTAAAATAACATGATATTTTATATATATGTACTCATAATTTAATTTTATATGGTTCAGGATCACCCGTAAACAATACGAGAAGATTAATCATAAGATCCCATGATTGTACGCAACACGTCATTTGACAACACCGGTACTTTATGTACGCAACACGTCATTTGACAACACCGGTACCATGGGTCAAGATTAATCTCGACCAATACATATACGATGGGGTTTTTATTTATTTCATTGGGGGTTTATTAAACACCTAAAAATGAACCATTAAAATTGAATTACTAACATCGGACTGCTAACTACGGACTAAGAAATTATTAAAACTATTAAAAGTATAAAAAGTATATATATGTGACGATTGTTTAAAATAGAAATATATTGATAAACTATATATGGATAGGTTCGTGATATCAATCGGAGACCAAGTCGAAATTACATATCTTCAAGACAAAAGTGAGTATATAGTCCCACTTTTAAACTCTAAATATTTCGGGATGAGAATACATGTATTTTATGTTTTACGATATGGACACAAGTAACTGAAAAATATATTCTACGTTGAGTTATACCACTGGCATACTTCCCTGTAGCTTGGTAACTGTTATTTACAGCGGTATTGTAAACGCGAATCCTGTTGATAGATCTATCGGGCCTGACAACCCCAACCGGACTGGACGACCAGTATTCAACGGTTGCACAGTACTTCGTTTCGTGACTACACTTGGTACGGTGTAGTAAGATTTCATAATAAAGGGAATATGCGACGTGATTAAATGTTAAGTATGGTTACCAAGTGCTCAACCACTTAGAATATTTTTATTAAAACGTTTATATATGAAATCTTGTGGTCTATATATATATTGCGGCCGGCATTAAACCTATATCTCACCAACTTTATGTTGACGTTTTAAACATGTCTATTCTCAGGTGATAATTAGAAGCTTCCGCTGCAACATGTTGAATTTAAACAAGATCTTGAGTATGCATATTTGTGTCAAAAATAAAACCGCATATCGGAGGATTTGTAATGTAAAATATGCTAGAAATCGTATTGTTATCATCACATGTAAAGTTTGTAAGTCTAAGATTATCGCTAAACGATAATCATCTTTTTATTGTCTAAAGCTTGTATTAAAATAAGAGTATGGTTTGTAATGTAAAATAAATGCAGTTGTTCTTTTAAAAATGTCGCATATAGAGGTCAATACCTCGCAATGAAATCATACGTTATCTAACTCGTTCTTATGGATAAGGACGGGTTATGACATGTGGTATCAGAGCGGTGGTCTTAGCGAATCAGGTTTGCATTAGTGTGTCTAACTGATAAGTCGTTAGGATACATTAGTAAGTCTGGACTTTGACCGGGTCTGATTTAAAAACCATTGCTTATCATTGTTGGTTAAAATTTATATGTAAATATTATGTAGTACTAATGGGTTAGTTGTTGTGTGATAGATGTCGGGCTCAAAACTTGTCATCACGTTCAGCGACTCCGAACCAGAATCTTCAGATGGTGTTCCAGTCATTAACCTATCCGATGACAAAAATAATATCTTTGGGGAAGACTCACAAATTCCGGATGAACCGACTATAGAGAACCCGGAAAGTGAACCCGAGGAGGAAAGTGAACCCGAGGAGGAAAGTGAACCCGAGGAGGAAAGTGAACCCGAGGAAGAAATACAGGAAATTACAAAAGACGAGTTCGAACTAGGAAAGAAACGAAAGGCTAATGAATTAGAAAATTCAAATCCCGAGTTTAGTAAGGATGATGTGGCACCAACTCCACTAGACACTACCACCCCTATTCCCGCTATTCCTATTCGTTCTATCCCGGCATCCAGTTCTTCAGTCCCACAGCCAAAATATAGGCATACAGCCAGGATAAGCGTTAAGCGATTCTTTGAACCTAAACGTCCTAGAAAATAGACCAAACGATGCGCTGCCGTATTAAACCATGGGATCATATAATGTTTTGTATAATATTATTAGTGTGGTTTGTTTAATGTTCGATGTAAGATAAGCATATGTAAAATAGTGAAGTGTGAAATGCAATAATTTTCCATGGTTAAGTATTATTTAGATGGTAGTAATTGATTCTGTACTAAGCTATTAAGTATGGACATTAACGGGTAGGTACTACCCTAGATATAATTATAAAACGCTAATAAGAAGAAAAGGCTTTTATAATAATACCTGGTTCATATTATTAATAAGCTATAATGTACTGTAAATATACACTACATCTATAATATTCCATGTGAATAATTATTTTCTTTTCATTCTTATAGAGGAATATGGCGCGATTGAACCGAATGACGGAACAAGAAATCCAGGAACTCATCAATCAGCGAGTGAACGACAGAATGTAATGGGTCGAGGCTGCAAGAGGTGCTGCAGTTAACCCAAATCCTCATGTGGGGTGCACTTACAAAACTTTTCAAGCTTGCAAGCCCTCATCATTCAGTGGAACAGAAGGACCGATCGGTTTAACCCGGTGGATAGAAAAGATGGAGACTGTGTTTAAAATCAGTGGTTGTGTTGAAAAGGACATGACCAAGTATGCATCGTGCACTTTACAAGATAGTGCACTCACGTGGTGGAAAAATTATGTGAAGGCTGTAGGAGGAGATGTAGCTTATGATACTCCGTGGGAAGAATTCAAAACAATGTTAATCAACGAATATTGTCCAAGGAACGAGGTTAGGAAGTTGGAAGATGAGTTACGAAGTCTGAAGGTTATTGGTACTGAAATCACCAACTACAATCAGCGATTCATGGAATTAGTTTTGCTATGTCCTGAATTGGTTCCAACTGAAGAACGGAAGATTGAAATGTACAAAGATGGTTTGCCCAAAAAGGTCAAGGCAAATGTTACAGCATCGAAACCTAAGACAATTCATGAAGCTATAACCATGGCAAACGAGCTAATGGATCAGGTCATCATGGATAAGAAAGTATCCAATACTGATGTGAAGGTATCAGGTAACAAAAGAAAGTGGAATGGAAATTATGATCGAGGTAACCAACAACAATCTTTTAAGAAACAAGAAAACACGCAAGGTGCGGGTAGTGGTTTAAGCTTTGGTTATAAAGGACAAAATCCTTTATGCAACCGATGCCACAAACATCACTCTGGTTACTGTAATGTGGTATGTAACAAATGTAATCGAAAGGGTCATCTTGCTGAAGATTGTAGGGCTCTCGTTACAAATACAAATGGTACCAAGACTCCTGCCACCAATGCAAATAGAACTG
Source organism: Rutidosis leptorrhynchoides (assembly GCF_046630445.1). Taxonomy (NCBI): domain Eukaryota; kingdom Viridiplantae; phylum Streptophyta; class Magnoliopsida; order Asterales; family Asteraceae; genus Rutidosis; species Rutidosis leptorrhynchoides. The sequence continues at coordinate 13,705,641 of NC_092339.1, forward strand.
CTTTGGCTACCATTACTTGTTTTGGGTGTGGAATACAAGGTCACTATAAGAGCCAGTGCCCGAATCCAGAGAAGAATATCGGACCTGCACGTGGGAGAGCATTTGTTATTAATGCTAGAGAGGCATGTGAAGACCCGGAGCTTGTTACGGGTACGTTTACCATTAATAACTTATCCGCATCTATTATATTTGATACTGGTGCTGATAGAAGTTACGTGTGTAGAGACTTTCACGCTAAATTGAATTGTTCATCATTACCTCTAGATGCTAAGTACATGATTGAGTTAGCTAATGGTAAACTAATTAAAGCCGATAAAATTTGCCGTGATTGTAAAATAAATTTAGCCGGAGAAACATTTAAGATTGATTTGATACCCGTAGAATTAGGAAGTTTTGATGTAATAATCGGCATGGACTGGATGTCCAAAATAGGAGCTGAAGTTGTGTGCGCCAAGAAGGCAATTCGCATTCCTCGTAAGGATAAAACGCCAGTAATGATTTATGGAGAGAAGGGTAACTCAAAGCTAAAACTCATTAGTTATTTGAAAGCTCATAAGTGCTTGAAGAAAGGGTGCTATGCTATCTTAGCACATGTTAATAAAGTCGAAAAGAAAGAAAAAGAGAAGTGCATCAATGACGTGCCTGTGGCAAGAGATTTTCCTGAAGTATTTCCGGAAGAGTTGCCGGGATTACCTCCATTTAGATCTGTAGAATTTCAAATAGATCTTGTACCAGGAGCTGCACCGGTTGCCCGTGCTCCATATAGACTTGCACCGTCCGAGTTAAAAGAACTTCAGAGTCAGTTAAAAGAATTACTGGATCGTGGATTCATACGACCAAGTACTTCACCGTGGGGAGCTCCAATTTTATTCGTCAAGAAGAAAGACGGATCTTTCCGAATGTGTATAGATTATCGTGAATTAAATAAGTTAACTATCAAGAATCGGTATCCACTACCGAGAATTGACGACTTATTTGATCAACTCCAAGGATCATGTGTGTACTCGAAAATTGACCTAAGATCAGGCTATCATCAATTACGTGTCAAAGAAGAAGATATACCGAAAACTGCTTTTCGGACACGCTACGGTCATTACGAATTTTTGGTCATGCCGTTTGGATTGACGAATGCGCCAGCTGTATTCATGGACCTCATGAATCGAGTTTGTAGTCCGTATTTAGATAAGTTTGTTATCGTTTTCATTGATGATATTCTTATCTATTACAAGAATGAGCAAGAGCATGAGCAGCATTTAAGGTTGATATTAGAGTTGTTGAGAAAAGAACAGCTATATGCTAAATTTTCTAAATGTGCTTTCTGGTTGAAAGAAGTGCAATTTCTTGGCCACGTTGTTAGTAGCAAAGGAATTCAGGTTGATCCAGCAAAAATTGAAGCCATTGAAAAATGGGAGACTCCTAAAACACCAATGCAGATACGCCAATTTTTGGGTTTAGCCGGTTATTATAGAAGGTTTATTCAAGATTTTTCCCGAATAGCTAAGCCGTTGACAGCGTTAACGCAAAAAGGGAAGAAATATGAATGGACTTCTGAGCAGGAGAGTGCATTTCAATTACTGAAAAAGAAGTTGACTACGGCGCCTATTTTATCGTTACCAGAAGGGAACGATGATTTTGAAATATATTGTGACGCTTCGCGACAAGGTTTTGGTTGCGTTCTTATGCAACGGAAGAAAGTTATTGCATACGCATCCCGACAATTAAAGATTCACGAGCGGAATTATACGACGCATGATCTAGAACTGGGAGCAGTCGTGTTTGCATTGAAGATGTGGAGACACTACTTGTATGGAGTTAAATGCACTGTGTTTACTGATCATGAAAGCCTTCAACATATTTTTGATCAGAAACAGCTGAACATGAGGCAACGTAGGTGGGTCGAGCTGATAAACGACTATGATTGTGAAATTCGTTATCATCCCGGGAAGGCGAACGTGGTGGCCGATGCTTTAAGCAGAAAGGAACGAGAACCAATTCGAGTTCGAGCGATGAACATAAAAATTCGCATGAATCTCAACTCACAAATCAAATAGGCTCAACGAGAAGCACTTACTAAAGAAAATATAGGAAATGAAATAATGAAGAAGTATGAGAAGCAACTCGTTATGCGGGAAGATGGAACTCGATATTTTGCAAATCGTATTTGGGTACCGAAGTTGGGTGGATTAAGGAAGTTGATATTGAACGAGGCACATAAGACAAGATACTCAATACATCCTGGAGTCGGAAAGATGTATCAAGATCTTAAGACACATTATTGGTGGCCTAATTTAAAGACAGACGTTGCAACATATGCTGAGGAATGTTTAACTTGTTCCAAAGTCAAAGCTGAACACCAAAAGCCGTCAGGGTTACTTCAACAACCAGAAATCCCAGAATGGAAATGGGATGGTATTACCATGGATTTCATCACGAAGTTACCAAAGACTGGCTGGGGATACGACACCATTTGGGTGATTGTTGATCGTCTCACCAAGTCTGCACATTTCTTGCTTATAAAGGAAACGGATAGAATGGAGAAACTATTACGATTATATATAAAGGAAATTGTTTCAAGGCATGGAATACCTATTTCCATTATATCTGATCGTGATAGTAGATTTACCTCAAAGTTCTGGCAATCACTACAGGAGGCACTAGGAACTCGTTTGGATATGAGCACCGCATATCATCCGCAAACCGACGGGCAGAGTGAAAGAACGATTCAGACTCTTGAAGACATGCTCAGGGCATGTGTGATCGATTTTGGAAACGGATGGGATAAATATCTACCATTAGCAGAATTCTCGTATAATAATAGTTATCATGCGAGCATTAAAGCTGCACCATTCGAAGCATTGTACGGAAGGAAGTGTAGATCTCCTATCTGTTGGAATGAAGTAGGAGATCGACAATTAACTGGTCCCGAGATCATACATGAAACTACTGAAAAGATAGTACAAATCAAGGAGAGATTGAGAACGGCCCGTAGTCGCCAAAAGAGCTACGCCGATATTCGAAGGAAACCATTAGAGTTTCAGATCGGTGACATGGTTATGCTAAAGGTGTCACCTTGGAAAGGTGTAATACGTTTCGGTAAAAGAGGTAAACTGAACCCAAGATATGTAGGCCCGTTCAAGATCATCGAACGCATTGGACCGGTAGCTTATCGACTCGAGTTACCGCAACAACTCGCCGGAGTACATAATACCTTTCACATCTCGAACCTTAAGAAGTGTCTTGCAAAGGAAGACCTCACCATTCCTCTTGAAGAAATCCATGTCGACGAAAAACTACAATTCATCGAAGAACCAATCGAAATCATGGACCGTGAAGTTAAACAGCTCAAGCAGAGCAACATACCAATCGTTAAGGTTCGTTGGAATGCTCGAAGAGGTCCTGAGTTTACTTGGGAACGAGAGGATCAGATGAAACAAAAGTATCCACACTTGTTTCTCGATGACGCAAAATAGGTACAATTTTAAAATTTCGGGACGAAATTTATTTAACGGGTAGGTACTGTAATGACCCGCACTTTTTCGATCGTTCTATATTTATAAGATTAATATTTATATAAATTAAACCTTACCAACATGATAATCAATCCAAATTGTTGAGATTTATGTTTCCGAAAAGAGTTTTACACAACGTTTGACCATCTAGTTTGACCGATGATATCACGAACTATACAATATATGATAATTATACATTTGTGTATATATATGTATATATAAATATTTAACATGATTAATGAATGTTTTAATATCTCATTTTGTATTAATAACAATAAGTTATAAGTATATTTTGAAACTACTAACTTAAGTTTTCAAAACGATAACCATACGTAACGTTATTTGACATAAATACTTATAACCTATAATGTTTATACATATATCGTATATGTAATGTATTTAATCACTTGTAAGGACTTTAAACTCCATAACCATTCAGCAAGAAACCATGAAGATTTAGCCATAGAAACAAGCCTTAATCACCATAAGAAAACCCTTACAAAAACACTTCAAGAATCCTTTCCAAGAACACAAACTTACTTCCAATCTTTCATCCAATTCCATCACCCTTTTGATTCTAGGTTCTTACTCCTCTTTTACAGCAACCTTGTCCAAGGAACTTGAGGTAGTAACTATGTTCATAACCTTATTCGATTCATATATATATAGCTATCTTATTTTGTGGTATAAAATTTTAACAACAAGAACATAGTTTGAATGTTTTCAAACTTGTTTGCAAACTAAATAGATCCTTCTAACTTAACTTTTAAAATACTTCAAGACCTGTAATATAACTTAAATATATGCTAATTTAACAAGGTATAACTTGGTTTTTCAAAGAACACCTTAAAAACTGTTTTTACGACGTCGGAGTGCAACCGGGGGCTGTTTTGGGTTGGATATTAAAAATCATCTTAAACTTTGAATTGGAGGTTTATTTTCTGGAAAAATGATTTTTACTATGAATATGATAACACATAAAAATTTCATGATTTAACTCAAAGTATAAGTATTTTTAGAAAAATAATCATTTAAGGTTGTTTACATGATGGAAAATGATTAACTTCATAAGTTTCACCAAAGTTTGACCTTTGACCTGTGATTTCGAATACAAACTGTAACGACCCGAAAATTTCCGACCAAATTTAAATCTTAATCTCTATATGTTTCCGACACGATAAGCAAAAACTGTATTGTTGAGTCTAGAAAATTTGAAATCTATATTCGGATAATCAGTTACCCTTTGACCATGCCTGACGATTCACAAATCACTATCTATAAATAGAAATGTTAATGTAAATATATTATTTGCAAGTACAAATTTGAATATAAATGATATATCAATATCATAATTTTTTTTTTACTTTTATTATTATCACTAATGTTAATATTGATATTAATATATGTATTATTATTATTATTATTATTTTAATGTAAGATATAGGTATATACACAATATATGGGTATGAATCTAGTCAGTATAAATTGATGTATATAATCAATATATACAGATATAGTTGTATGAAAATACACATACGTGTGTAAAATTAGATATGCAAATTAACTGATACAGATATAAAACGTGGGTATGTATAGATAATTACAGATAAATAAACAACAAGACTAGTTATATCAATATAGCTACAGATATAATACACGTAAGGTTATTTTTCTGTCTTAATCAGATATATACTCTTGTTGGAAACCTGTTTGCTCGTGAACCCTTGTCTTCCACGATCTTACTAGTAACCAAAATATCTCTCTTTCGTTCTTCCATAAAACCCACCTTCTATCTCTGATTGTGTGCAAACAAACTGTCACCCTTACAAAACCACCATTTAATTGTTGCCGTTGCATTCACTGTATCTACTTCTGTTTTGGTCCGAGCCAAGACCCATCACCCTTGAAAACCAATCGCCACCCTCTTCACTTCCATCACCAACAACCCGACACCTCCACATCACGTTTCTTTTTCTGTTTTCTGTGATAGCCACCACTACACCTGTCTACTTCACCTTATAAACCACCACCATGAACTTGATACGACTGTCTTTTCTCACGATCAAATACACACCCACATAATCATCAAACATCGATTTTCATCACCTTCCAAACACTAACAAAACTCACTTGCACTTTGATGAACTATCAACAAATAACCCACGAAGAATAACCGAGAACCACCAACACTTCATCATCCTCAACCCAAAACCAAACCCACCCACAATCACCATGAAATTTTCGACTACCTATCAATACCACCATCGGGTATCACTTCCAACCCGTCAACCATACACCTCCACAACCACCACCTTTCCTTCTCTATCTCTCTCTCTTCAAATCACAATCATGAACCCACAATTAAAACGAATCACCACAGTCGTCTATGTTCTCCAAGAGCACCACCCTCAAGTCACCACACGACCACCACTAATCACCTTGCTCTACTCTTCGGTTTGTCGAGCCACAAACACACACACATATACAATCACAAATCACAATCATTACCATTCAACTACTATTACTCGTTACTATCTGTTTCTACTCAACGAACAACAAAACAACCACCACCTTATCATCACAAAACCATTGAAAGCACTTGTGAATTGCAGCTACTGCTACGATTTGGATCTTCCTAATTCATGTATCCGTTTTTCTTGTGCCTACATAAACATTGAATATATAAATACAGGAGCAATAATAATGAATGATGATAGTAACATGGTTATATAATAACAAGATGATTAAAGCAAATTGATTAGTGGAGTTTTGTTGATACACGTTCCTTTCCTTGTTTCTCTTTGTGTTAAACTTACAACCCCACTTGTTGACTTATAATAAAGTGGATGATATCCTTGTATTTTTGGTGGGGAACCGAATTCCTAATTATCCAGCTATTCCTTTTAAACTCACGGTTTTTGACAAATTCAACTCAACTACGTGGGACACCATGTTATAGGGTGGGTCGAGATATCCTAATTTCCAGCTGGGCCGCAGGCCACTAATGTTAATTGTTGGACCAAGTTCTTTTCACTTCTTGTACTTGGGCCGTGTTTGTTAAGGGTAGTTGGGCCGAAATCATCACAAGCCTTGTTACAAAAATTAGACAATTGTTAAGGTATAACAATAATGATCGGGTTCATATTTAAGGAGAAGATTTAAACTGAATTAAAAACGGGTTAGGTACATATAAGTTTGGTATTTAATCAGAAAGTCAGCAGATGGTGTAATGGTTAAGCGTGGTTTGTGTTTGTATCAACCGAGAGGTCTCGGGTTCAAGCCCAGGCATAGACATTATTTTTAGAACATTTTCTTGAGGTTCGTGAATCCGAGGCCAACCTTATACTTGATCAACGATGTTATATGTATTTTTACTACAAAATACATTAGGTGAGTATATAGTTCCCTTTTAAACTCTAAATATTTTTGGGCTGAGAATACATGCGCTGTTTTTATAAATGATTTACGTTATGGACACAAGTGACTAAAATTATGTTCTACATGGGTTTGAATCAAAAATCCCTTAGCTTGGTAACTTTAACTATTGGTTTATGAACTGGTAGGCGCGAATCCTAAAGATAGATCTATCGGGTTTTACACCCCCACCCAGATGTTGTTCTAGTCACTACTAAACTAGAAGAACGGGTGTTTAGTACTTCGAGGTTACGGAACGCACTTGATTCGGTGCACATATTATTATAACTCAGGGGTACACACTCTTGTTAAGGCTAGTTACCGGGTGCCCACTGCTTGGAATGCTTTTTATACACTTGCGAGTGTATTATGTTTATAAATATGAAATCTTGTGGTCCATAGATATAACGCTGCTAGCATCAAACCTATATATCTCACCAACTTTATGTTGACATTTTAAAGCATGTTATTCTCAGGTACGAATTAAGTCTTCCGCTGTGCATTTGCTCATTTTAAGGACATCATTTGGAGTCGATCATCGCAATGGGACCAACTGTTGATGACTACGTCCGGGAGGATTAGGACCGGTTGTTAAAGTTGGTATCAGAGCGTTGGTCTTAGTGAACCAGGTCTTGCATTAGTGTGTCTAACTAATAGTTGTTAGGATACATTAATGAGTCTGGACTTTGACCGTGTATGCATGTCAAAAAGTTTTGCTTATCATTTCTAGTCGGAAACCATCTGCTTATCATCCTTAGGGAATTTCCTGCTTACCATTCATAAGTTTAGACACGTCTTACTGCATTTACTGCATTGATAGTGTATAGACAAAATTCATATCTTAGCGTATCTGTTGCTGTAAACTTCCTGACATATGCCGTAGGTTCCTTTATAGTCTACGAAATCTTTAGTATTATATATATAGATATTCCAGATAGCTAGAATATCATCCGATATCCGAAAATCATTTCACATCAAAAAATACATTTCATTCACCGAATTGCTCTCTTGGCGATGAACCTGAAGCACTTACCGGCGAACCTATTCGAAACACCATTTTCTCTCCCCGAGTATCTCATCACGATTACATACTATTTCATATTTCAAATCTTATTCATTCGCTCGCTTCAACCATCAATCATCCCGTAGTACTAGGAGAAGATAACGAACTACGCGCTCGTGTGACGACTTTGGAGAACCTGGTGCGAAGGTTACGAACACCAGCAGCAGCACCAGCAGCATAATCTGTACCACCATCATTGACGTCATCAGTACCCTTATCACCCCAAACCACAACCACACCGTAAATCTCAACATCACAAACTGTATCTCGGATATCAATATCACATACCTCAAAAACCTCATCGGAATTTCGAGTATGATCTTCGTTCTACATATCGTTCTACATCGATTAATTTCGTTCTACGTATTGTTCTACCTCATTTACCTTCGTTCGACATGACAATTATGTAATCTCTAATGTTTTAGAGATCATGTAATCCAGTATTAACGATAAATCAAATGAGTTTAATATCTTATTGACTCATTAAATCCATAATTACATCTGAAGAAAATATATATGCAAGTATATTTTCATAAAGATTGTAATTAAAAACTCTTCCGTACAAACTGTTAATGATGAAAAATATTTTAACGGGTGGGTAGTACCCGAGGAATATTTAGATTTCACATTAATAAGTTACACTGTACATTTTTCGAGTCTGATTCAACGGTCATTTGCTATCCTACTTACAACTACCGATATACGTATCCGTTCACCACAGAATAACCATTTCTATTCAAATTTCATATTTGGATTTTTATCTATCAGAATCCAACAAGTGGCATAACGAAGAAAACATTGGATAAAAATAAAAAGTGTTAGAAACAAACGAATTAATTAATTGGAATTGTGATAGGATTTCACGCTAACTGTTCCGGCTAACTGTTCCCAGCTAACTGATTAACATTTAATTTATTGCAATTTACATTCTCGCAATTTTATTTATCGTCAATTAATTTCTGTTATTTATTTTTACGCACTTTAAATAACGGGACACGTATGCAAGGTTTCGACTTATCATATCGACCCATCTATATATATATTTCGGAACAACCGTAGACACTCTATATGTGAAGGTGGGAGTTGGCTATACAGGGTCGGAGTTGATTCCAAAATATATATATACTTTGAGTTGTGATCGACACCGAGACCGGTACACGGGTCACGATACGTATTATTTAATTCGAATATTATATATTAAATTATATATGAATCATTGAACCATCGGACTATTGGACTGCTAACTTTGGACAATTAAAATGAATTAAATTAAAATATTGATTATAACATATGAAACTAAATAATTCTTCAAGCTTGCCACTTGATTTCATCTTAAACCTCATTTGTATCTCGACAATTACAATGCGTGTTCAAATCTTTCATGATTCTTGAAAACACCTCGATCGAGAAATTGAACTAGTCACACCTCGTTTATGAAAGAGAGATTCATGCATACAGTTATACACCTGAAAAACTTTCGAAACCGAAGTTATAGTTAAAACATATCCGCGTCGAATTCTTTATTATTCATTAGCAAAAACAACCATACAATTCCTTTTCAAGAAGCCAATTTTGTCACAGCTCCACTTCGACTTCTCAGTAAGACTGCTCTTATTATAACCTCGATATTTATACCTTGTCCCTTCGCCGTTATTATCGGAGAACCTTTTATATTCCATGACATCATCAGCAAATGTACCAGCAGCTCGTTATCTCTTTGGCGAAAACCGCAATTAGTATTTTAAAAATCTCGCAGAACTTCTTCAGTTATACCTACAACATTTATCCCTAAGAATTTCATACTTCAAATGTGAAGTTTCTGAAAAACACCTTGAACTGTGAAGTAGTTTTTGAAAGGCTAATGAAGTAGCAAAAACTGTAAACGACTTTAACAGTCAAAAGCTTGACGATAAAGTACAGTATATTGGAAAAGCTCAGAAAAATAGAAAGGGTTGGAATTGAAAAATGGACGGAGCAAAGTATGAAAGAGATTGTGAATAAATCACAGAGAATGGAACCTGCCTTCAAAGGATTCAAATGATTCAGTGTCTATCGAGATTGTCAATACACACCTTACTTCTTATTCTAAAACAAATCTTTCTCGTTATTCATCGATGATAGAAAACCTAAGATATCATCGTGCCTTTCAATATAAATATCTTCAGTATCTCTGAAGATATTTTCATAACTATCCTTATCCGAAATCATTTATATCTGCGTTACAACATAAAAGAAACTGTGTTAGTTTCTAAATTCTGAAATCTCTGAGTTTAAAATATGAATGTTTTGAAGCAGTGTTGGGAACTGATGCATAAATTAGTATAATATAATGAAACTTGATCAACTTCATTATATTACAATAAGTCATGTTAAGTTTCTAATGGAATGTGATGATTCACAGTACCATCATCATGAGTCATGTTACACGGCTCTTACATTCAATTCAATTTCTAAAAATATCAAGAAAATATTTCTTGATGATTTGGTCTTTTCCGAGATATTTTTGGTAATTTGACAAATCAAAATCGTGCCATTACCATTTCTTTTTGAGAACATTAGCTATGTTTATTCCAAATTTCATACGCATGAATTCCGGACCATTGCTCGCTTGACTCGAAGACGGGAAGAGAAAACGAAAGCATGAAACACCGAAAAATAATGAAGAATATAAAGCCCGATAATAACCCCAAAATTTCAAACCGTGTATATCAATACGTATTGCAACGTAAAGACACGGGAGAATTAAAAACATTATAATTCCAAGGAGATGAAGGGGTGAATTTATAGTGAAATATCCGACACAGCAATCGAAACAGATTATTTCATATAATCAAGAAGATTCCGATTTCCTAAATCACCGAATAACCAAATCTTATTATGTAAGATTTTCTTTAAATTCTGTGAATTCCGGAAATTCACTGTGACTACGTCAAAAGTTAAATCTCTATCTCAATCTCTTGTGACAGCTTCACATAATCGAATTGTTTTACCACTATTACTAAATGGTGATAAAACTCTAGTTATCAATTCATACTCGTCATAAAAACATTTTATTGTTAGTCATGAAGATCTCGATTAAATTTCGGGGACGAAATTTCTTTAACAGGTGGGTACTGTAACGACCCGAAAATTTCCGACCAAATTTAAATCTTAATCTCTATATGTTTCCGACACGATAAGCAAAAACTGTATTGTTGAGTCTAGAAAATTTGAAATCTATATTCGGATAATCAGTTACCCTTTGACCATGCCTGACGATTCACGAATCACTATCTATAAATAGAAATGTTAATGTAAATATATTATTTGCAAGTACAAATTTGAATATAAATGATATATCAATATCATAATTTTTTTTTTACTTTTATTATTATCACTAATGTTAATATTGATATTAATATATGTATTATTATTATTATTATTATTTTAATGTAAGATATAGGTATATACACAATATATGGGTATGAATCTAGTCAGTATAAATTGATGTATATAATCAATATATACAGATATAGTTGTATGAAAATACACATACGTGTGTAAAATTAGATATGCAAATTAACTGATACAGATATAAAACGTGGGTATGTATAGATAATTACAGATAAATAAACAACAAGACTAGTTATATCAATATAGCTACAGATATAATACACGTAAGGTTATTTTTCTGTCTTAATCAGATATATACTCTTGTTGGAAACCTGTTTGCTCGTGAACCCTTGTCTTCCACGATCTTACTAGTAACCAAAATATCTCTCTTTCGTTCTTCCATAAAACCCACCTTCTATCTCTGATTGTGTGCAAACAAACTGTCACCCTTACAAAACCACCATTTAATTGTTGCCGTTGCATTCACTGTATCTACTTCTGTTTTGGTCCGAGCCAAGACCCATCACCCTTGAAAACCAATCGCCACCCTCTTCACTTCCATCACCAACAACCCGACACCTCCACATCACGTTTCTTTTTCTGTTTTCTGTGTTAGCCACCACTACACCTGTCTACTTCACCTTATAAACCACCACCATGAACTTGATACGACTGTCTTTTCTCACGATCAAATACACACCCACATAATCATCAAACATCGATTTTCATCACCTTCCAAACACTAACAAAACTCACTTGCACTTTGATGAACTATCAACAAATAACCCACGAAGAATAACCGAGAACCACCAACACTTCATCATCCTCAACCCAAAACCAAACCCACCCACAATCACCATGAAATTTTCGACTACCTATCAATACCACCATCGGGTATCACTTCCAACCCGTCAACCATACACCTCCACAACCGCCACCTTTCCTTCTCTATCTCTCTCTCTTCAAATCACAATCATGAACCCACAATTAAAACGAATCACCACAGTCGTCTATGTTCTCCAAGAGCACCACCCTCAAGTCACCACACGACCACCACTAATCACCTTGCTCTACTCTTCGATTTGTCGAGCCACAAACACACACACATATACAATCACAAATCACAATCATTACCATTCAACTACTATTACTCGTTACTATCTGTTTCTACTCAACGAACAACAAAACAACCACCACCTTATCATCACAAAACCATTGAAAGCACTTGTGAATTGCAGCTACTGCTACGATTTGGATCTTCCTAATTCATGTATCCGTTTTTCTTGTGCCTACATAAACATTGAATATATAAATACAGGAGCAATAATAATGAATGATGATAGTAACATGGTTATATAATAACAAGATGATTAAAGCAAATTGATTAGTGGAGTTTTGTTGATACACGTTCCTTTCCTTGTTTCTCTTTGTGTTAAACTTACAACCCCACTTGTTGACTTATAATAAAGTGGATGATATCCTTGTATTTTTGGTGGGGAACCGAATTCCTAATTATCCAGCTATTCCTTTTAAACTCACGGTTTTTGACAAATTCAACTCAACTACGTGGGACACCATGTTATAGGGTGGGTCGAGATATCCTAATTTCCAGCTGGGCCGCAGGCCACTAATGTTAATTGTTGGACCAAGTTCTTTTCACTTCTTGTACTTGGGCCGTGTTTGTTAAGGGTAGTTGGGCCGAAATCATCACAAGCCTTGTTACAAAAATTAGACAATTGTTAAGGTATAACAATAATGATCGGGTTCATATTTAAGGAGAAGATTTAAACTGAATTAAAAACGGGTTAGGTACATATAAGTTTGGTATTTAATCAGAAAGTCAGCAGATGGTGTAATGGTTAAGCGTGGTTTGTGTTTGTATCAACCGAGAGGTCTCGGGTTCAAGCCCAGGCATAGACATTATTTTTGGAACATTTTCTTGAGGTTCGTGAATCCGAGGCCAACCTTATACTTGATCAACGATGTTATATGTATTTTTACTACAAAATACATTAGGTGAGTATATAGTTCCCTTTTAAACTCTAAATATTTTTGGGCTGAGAATACATGCGCTGTTTTTATAAATGATTTACGTTATGGACACAAGTGACTAAAATTATGTTCTACATGGGTTTGAATCAAAAATCCCTTAGCTTGGTAACTTTAACTATTGGTTTATGAACTGGTAGGCGCGAATCCTAAAGATAGATCTATCGGGTTTTACACCCCCACCCAGATGTTGTTCTAGTCACTACTAAACTAGAAGAACGGGTGTTTAGTACTTCGAGGTTACGGAACGCACTTGATTCGGTGCACATATTATTATAACTCAGGGGTACACACTCTTGTTAAGGCTAGTTACCGGGTGCCCACTGCTTGGAATGCTTTTTATACACTTGCGAGTGTATTATGTTTATAAATATGAAATCTTGTGGTCCATAGATATAACGCTGCTAGCATCAAACCTATATATCTCACCAACTTTATGTTGACATTTTAAAGCATGTTATTCTCAGGTACGAATTAAGTCTTCCGCTGTGCATTTGCTCATTTTAAGGACATCATTTGGAGTCGATCATCGCAATGGGACCAACTGTTGATGACTACGTCCGGGAGGATTAGGACCGGTTGTTAAACAAACTAAGGTATTTACAGTTCATATTCTTAAAGAGGGACTTGATCCAAGGAAGTGGCAAGTTGAATCAACGAAAACGGAGTTGTAACGAAGAAACTATGACCAAAACGAGATCGGATATCTAAGACTAGTTTAGCTACGAAAATAATTGGAGAAAATTAAATAAATCACATCTTTTTAAAATAACATGATATTTTATATATATGTACTCATAATTTAATTTTATATGGTTCAGGATCACCCGTAAACAATACGAGAAGATTAATCATAAGATCCCATGATTGTACGCAACACGTCATTTGACAACACTGGTACTTTATGTACGCAACATGTCATTTGACAACACCGGTACCATGGGTCAAGATTAATCTCGACCAATACATATACGATGGGGTTTTTATTTATTTCATTGGGGGTTTATTAAACACCTAAAAATGAACCATTAAAATTGAATTACTAACATCGGACTGCTAACTACGGACTAAGAAATTATTAAAACTATTAAAAGTATAAAAAGTATATATATGTGACGATTGTTTAAAATAGAAATATATTGATAAACTATATATGGATAGGTTCGTGATATCAATCGGAGACCAAGTCGAAATTACATATCTTCAAGACAAAAGTGAGTATATAGTCCCACTTTTAAACTCTAAATATTTCGGGATGAGAATACATGTATTTTATGTTTTACGATATGGACACAAGTAACTGAAAAATATATTCTACGTTGAGTTGTACCACTGGCATACTTCCCTGTAGCTTGGTAACTGTTATTTACAGCAGTATTGTAAACGCGAATCCTGTTGATAGATCTATCGGGCCTGACAACCCCAACCGGACTGGACGACCAGTATTCAACGGTTGCACAGTACTTCGTTTCGTGACTACACTTGGTACGGTGTAGTAAGATTTCATAATAAAGGGAATATGCGACGTGATTAAATGTTAAGTATGGTTACCAAGTGCTCAACCACTTAGAATATTTTTATTAAAACGTTTATATATGAAATCTTGTGGTCTATATATATATTGCTGCCGGCATTAAACCTATATCTCACCAACTTTATGTTGACGTTTTAAACATGTATATTCTCAGGTGATAATTAGAAGCTTCCGCTGCAACATGTTGAATTTAAACAAGATCTTGAGTATGCATATTTGTGTCAAAAATAAAACCGCATATCGGAGGATTTGTAATGTAAAATATGCTAGAAATCGTATTGTTATCATCACATGTAAAGTTTGTAAGTCTAAGATTATCGCTAAACGATAATCATCTTTTTATTGTCTAAAGCTTGTATTAAAATAAGAGTATGGTTTGTAATGTAAAATAAATGCAGTTGTTCTTTTAAAAATGTCGCATATAGAGGTCAATACCTCGCAATGAAATCATACGTTATCTAACTCGTTCTTATGGATAAGGACGGGTTATGACATGTGGTATCAGAGCGGTGGTCTTAGCGAACCAGGTTTGCATTAGTGTGTCTAACTGATAAGTCGTTAGGATACATTAGTAAGTCTGGACTTTGACCGGGTCTGATTTAAAAACCATTGCTTATCATTGTTGGTTAAAATTTATATGTAAATATTATGTAGTACTAATGGGTTAGTTGTTGTGTGATAGATGTCGGGCTTAAAACTTGTCATCACGTTCAGCGACTCCGAACCAGAATCTTCAGATGGTGTTCCAGTCATTAACCTATCCGATGACGAAAATAATATCTTTGGGGAAGACTCACAAATTCCGGATGAACCGACTATAGAGAACCCGGAAAGTGAACCCGAGGAGGAAAGTGAACCCGAGGAGGAAAGTGAACCCGAGGAGGAAAGTGAACCCGAGGAAGAAATACAGGAAATTACAAAAGACGAGTTCGAACTAGGAAAGAAACGAAAGGCTAATGAATTAGAAAATTCAAATCCCGAGTTTAGTAAGGATGATGTGGCACCAACTCCACTAGACACTACCACCCCTATTCCCGCTATTCCTATTCGTTCTATCCCGGCATCCAGTTCTTCAGTCCCACAGCCAAAATATAGGCAGACAGCCAGGATAAGCGTTAAACGATTCTTTGAACCTAAACGTCCTAGAAAATAGACCAAACGATGCGCTGCCGTATTAAACCATGGGATCATATAATGTTTTGTATAATATTATTAGTGTGGTTTGTTTAATGTTCGATGTAAGATAAGCATATGTAAAATAGTGAAGTGTGAAATGCAATAATTTTCCATGGTTAAGTATTATTTAGATGGTAGTAATTGATTCTGTACTAAGCTATTAAGTATGGACATTAACGGGTAGGTACTACCCTAGATATAATTATAAAACGCTAATAAGAAGAAAAGGCTTTTATAATAATACCTGGTTCATATTATTAATAAGCTATAATGTACTGTAAATATACACTACATCTATAATATTCCATGTGAATAATTATTTTCTTTTCATTCTTATAGAGGAATATGGCGCGATTGAACCGAATGACGGAACAAGAAATCCAGGAACTCATCAATCAGCGAGTGAACGACAGAATGTAATGGGTCGAGGCTGCAAGAGGTGCTGCAGTTAACCCAAATCCTCATGTGGGGTGCACTTACAAAACTTTTCAAGCTTGCAAGCCCTCATCATTCAGTAGAACAGAAGGACCGATCGGTTTAACCCGGTGGATAGAAAAGATGGAGACTGTGTTTAAAATCAGTGGTTGTGTTGAAAAGGACATGACCAAGTATGCATCGTGCACTTTACAAGATAGTGCACTCACGTGGTGGAAAAATTATGTGAAGGCTGTAGGAGGAGATGTAGCTTATGATACTCCGTGGGAAGAATTCAAAACAATGTTAATCAACGAATATTGTCCAAGGAACGAGGTTAGGAAGTTGGAAGATGAGTTACGAAGTCTGAAGGTTATTGGTACTGAAATCACCAACTACAATCAGCGATTCATGGAATTAGTTTTGCTATGTCCTGAATTGGTTCCAACTGAAGAACGGAAGATTGAAATGTACAAAGATGGTTTGCCCAAAAAGGTCAAGGCAAATGTTACAGCATCGAAACCTAAGACAATTCATGAAGCTATAACCATGGCAAACGAGCTAATGGATCAGGTCATCATGGATAAGAAAGTATCCAATACTGATGTGAAGGTATCAGGTAACAAAAGAAAGTGGAATGGAAATTATGATCGAGGTAACCAACAACAATCTTTTAAGAAACAAGAAAACACGCAAGGTGCGGGTAGTGGTTTAAGCTTTGGTTATAAAGGACAAAATCCTTTATGCAACCGATGCCACAAACATCATTCTGGTTACTGTAATGTGGTATGCAACAAATGTAATCGAAAGGGTCATCTTGCTGAAGATTGTAGGGCTCTCGTTACAAATACAAATGGTACCAAGACTCCTGCCACCAATGCAAATAGAACTGCTTTGGCTACCATTACTTGTTTTGGGTGTGGAAAACAAGGTCACTATAAGAGCCAGTGCCCGAATCCAGAGAAGAATATCGGACCTGCACGTGGGAGAGCATTTGTTATTAATGCTAGAGAGGCATGTGAAGACCCGGAGCTTGTTACGGGTACGTTTACCATTAATAACTTATCCGCATCTATTATATTTGATACTGGTGCTGATAGAAGTTACGTGTGTAGAGACTTTCACGCTAAATTGAATTGTTCATCATTACCTCTAGATGCTAAGTACATGATTGAGTTAGCTAATGGTAAACTAATTAAAGCCGATAAAATTTGCCGTGATTGTAAAATAAATTTAGCCGGAGAAACATTTAAGATTGATTTGATACCCGTAGAATTAGGAAGTTTTGATGTAATAATCGGCATGGACTGGATGTCCAAAATAGGAGCTGAAGTTGTGTGCGCCAAGAAGGCAATTCGCATTCCTCGTAAGGATAAAACGCCAGTAATGATTTATGGAGAGAAGGGTAACTCAAAGCTAAAACTCATTAGTTATTTGAAAGCTCATAAGTGCTTGAAGAAAGGGTGCTATGCTATCTTAGCACATGTTAATAAAGTCGAAAAGAAAGAAAAAGAGAAGTGCATCAATGACGTGCCTGTGGCAAGAGATTTTCCTGAAGTATTTCCGGAAGAGTTGCCGGGATTACCTCCATTTAGATCTGTAGAATTTCAAATAGATCTTGTACCAGGAGCTGCACCGGTTGCCCGTGCTCCATATAGACTTGCACCGTCCGAGTTAAAAGAACTTCAGAGTCAGTTAAAAGAATTACTGGATCGTGGATTCATACGACCAAGTACTTCACCGTGGGGAGCTCCAATTTTATTCGTCAAGAAGAAAGACGGATCTTTCCGAATGTGTATAGATTATCGTGAATTAAATAAGTTAACTATCAAGAATCGGTATCCACTACCGAGAATTGATGACTTATTTGATCAACTCCAAGGATCATGTGTGTACTCGAAAATTGACCTAAGATCAGGCTATCATCAATTACGTGTCAAAGAAGAAGATATACCGAAAACTGCTTTTCGGACACGCTACGGTCATTACGAATTTTTGGTCATGCCGTTTGGATTGACGAATGCGCCAGGTGTATTCATGGACCTCATGAATCGAGTTTGTAGTCCGTATTTAGATAAGTTTGTTATCGTTTTCATTGATGATATTCTTATCTATTCCAAGAATGAGCAAGAGCATGAGCAGCATTTAAGGTTGATATTAGAGTTGTTGAGAAAAGAATAGCTATATGCTAAATTTTCTAAATGTGCTTTCTGGTTGAAAGATGTGCAATTTCTTGGCCACGTTGTTAGTAGCAAAGGAATTCAGGTTGATCCAGCAAAAATTGAAGCCATTGAAAAATGGGAGACTCCTAAAACACCAATGCAGATACGCCAATTTTTGGGTTTAGCCGGTTATTATAGAAGGTTTATTCAAGATTTTTCCCGAATAGCTAAGCCGTTGACAGCGTTAACGCAAAAAGGGAAGAAATATGAATGGACTTCTGAGCAGGAGAGTGCATTTCAATTACTGAAAAAGAAGTTGACTACGGCGCCTATTTTATCGTTACCAGAAGGGAACGATGATTTTGAAATATATTGTGACGCTTCGCGACAAGGTTTTGGTTACGTTCTTATGCAACGGAAGAAAGTTATTGCATACGCATCCCGACAATTAAAGATTCACGAGCGGAATTATACGACGCATGATCTAGAACTGGGAGCAGTCGTGTTTGCATTGAAGATGTGGAGACACTACTTGTATGGAGTTAAATGCACTGTGTTTACTGATCATAAAAGCCTTCAACATATTTTTGATCAGAAACAGCTGAACATGAGGCAACGTAGGTGGGTCGAGCTGATAAACGACTATGATTGTGAAATTCGTTATCATCCCGGGAAGGCGAACGTGGTGGCCGATGCTTTAAGCAGAAAGGAACGAGAACCAATTCGAGTTCGAGCGATGAACATAAAAATTCGCATGAATCTCAACTCACAAATCAAAGAGGCTCAACGAGAAGCACTTACTAAAGAAAATATAGGAAATGAAATAATGAAGAAGTATGAGAAGCAACTCGTTATGCGGGAAGATGGAACTCGATATTTTGCAAATCGTATTTGGGTACCGAAGTTGGGTGGATTAAGGAAGTTGATATTGAACGAGGCACATAAGACAAGATACTCAATACATCCTGGAGTCGGAAAGATGTATCAAGATCTTAAGACACATTATTGGTGGCCTAATTTAAAGACAGACGTTGCAACATATGTTGGGGAATGTTTAACTTGTTCCAAAGTCAAAGCTGAACACCAAAAGCCGTCAGGGTTACTTCAACAACCAGAAATCCCAGAATGGAAATGGGATGGTATTACCATGGATTTCATCACGAAGTTACCAAAGACTGCCTGGGGATACGACACCATTTGGGTGATTGTTGATCGTCTCACCAAGTCTGCACATTTCTTGCCTATAAAGGAAACGGATAGAATGGAGAAACTATTACGATTATATATAAAGGAAATTGTTTCAAGGCATGGAATACCTATTTCCATTATATCTGATCGTGATAGTAGATTTACCTCAAAGTTCTGGCAATCACTACAGGAGGCACTAGGAACTCGTTTGGATATGAGCACCGCATATCATCCGCAAACCGACGGGCAGAGTGAAAGAACGATTCAGACTCTTGAAGACATGCTCAGGGCATGTGTGATCGATTTTGGAAACGGATGGGATAAATATCTACCATTAGCAGAATTCTCGTATAATAATAGTTATCATGCGAGCATTAAAGCTGCACCATTCGAAGCATTGTACGGAAGGAAGTGTAGATCTCCTATCTGTTGGAATGAAGTAGGAGATCGACAATTAACTGGTCCCGAGATCATACATGAAACTACTGAAAAGATAGTACAAATCAAGGAGAGATTGAGAACGGCCCGTAGTCGCCAAAAGAGCTACGCCGATATTCGAAGGAAACCATTAGAGTTTCAGATCGGTGACATGGTTATGCTAAAGGTGTCACCTTGGAAAGGTGTAATACGTTTCGGTAAAAGAGGTAAACTGAACCCAAGATATGTAGGCCCGTTCAAGATCATCGAACGCATTGGACCGGTAGCTTATCGACTCGAGTTACCGCAACAACTCGCCGGAGTACATAATACCTTTCACATCTCGAACCTTAAGAAGTGTCTTGCAAAGGAAGACCTCACCATTCCTCTTGAAGAAATCCATGTCGACGAAAAACTACAATTCATCGAAGAACCAATCGAAATCATGGACCGTGAAGTTAAACAGCTCAAGCAGAGCAACATACCGATCGTTAAGGTTCGTTGGAATGCTCGAAGAGGTCCTGAATTTACTTGGGAACGAGAGGATCAGATGAAACAAAAGTATCCACACTTGTTTCTAGATGACGCAAAATAGGTACAATTTTAAAATTTCGGGACGAAATTTATTTAACGGGTAGGTACTGTAATGACCCGCACTTTTTCGATCGTTCTATATTTATAAGATTAATATTTATATAAATTAAACCTTACCAACATGATAAGCAATCCAAATTGTTGAGATTTATGTTTCCGAAAAGAGTTTTACACAACGTTTGACCGTCTAGTTTGACCGATGATATCACGAACTATACAGTATATGATAATTATACGTTTGTGTATATATATGTATATATACATATTTAACATGATTAATGAATGTTTTAATATCTCATTTTGTATTAATAACAATAAGTTATAAGTATATTTTGAAACTACTAACTTAAGTTTTCAAAACGATAACCATACGTAACGTTATTTGACATAAATACTTATAACCTATAATGTTTATACATATATCGTATATGTAATGTATTTAATCACTTTTAAGGACTTAAATACATAAAATCATATAAGTGTATTCACAAAAGATAGCTATATTTGAATTCTCATTCCATTTTTCACAAGATTTCTATACGTATATCTACGGTATATGTACCGTATCATACCTAGCTTCTATACGTATTTACTATTGGTATATACACATCAAATCACCACCTAACCAGCCCTTGTTCATGCCTTATGTATAAGGTAATTGCTTTTGTATGATTGTTTGACAAATACACAAGATTACAAGCTTTAAAATTTTGTCCATATACCCCCCATATCACGTTTTTAATAAGCTCCATGGATCATCATTTTGATTCATTTTAACTTCCATTTTCTACCTAAAAAACACACACTCTTTCAAGAACTTTAAACTCCATAACCATTCAGCAAGAAACCATGAAGATTTAGCCATAGAAACAAGCCTTAATCACCATAAGAAAACCCTTACAAAAACACTTCAAGAATCTTTTCCAAGAACACAAACTTACTTCCAATCTTTCATCCAATTCCATCACCCTTTTGATTCTAGGTTCTTACTCCTCTTTTACAGTAACCTTGTCCAAGGAACTTGAGGTAGTAACTATGTTCATAACCTTATTCGATTCATATATATATAGCTATCTTATTTTGTGGTATAAAATTTTAACAACAAGAACATAGTTTGAATGTTTTCAAACTTGTTTGCAAACTAAATAGATCCTTCTAACTTAACTTTTAAAATACTTCAAGACCTGTAATATAACTTAAATATATGCTAATTTAACAAGGTATAACTTGGTTTTTCAAAGAACACCTTAAAAACTGTTTTTACGACGTCGGAGTGCAACCGGGGGCTGTTTTGGGTTGGATAATTAAAAACCATCTTAAAATTTGAATTGGAGGTTTATTTTCTGGAAAAATGATTTTTACTATGAATATGATAACACATAAAAATTTCATGATTTAACTCAAAGTATAAGTATTTTTAGAAAAATAATCATTTAAGGTTGTTTACATGATGGAAAATGATTAACTTCATAAGTTTCACCAAAGTTTGACCTTTGACCTGTGATTTCGAATACAAACTAAGGTATTTACAGTTCATATTCTTAAAGAGGGACTTGATCCAAGGAAGTGGCAAGTTGAATCAACGAAAACGGAGTTGTAACGAAGAAACTATGACCAAAACAAGATCGGATATCTAAGACTAGTTTAGCTACGAAAATAATTGGAGAAAATTAAATAAATCACATCTTTTTAAAATAACATGATATTTTATATATATGTACTCATAATTTAATTTTATATGGTTCAGGATCGCCCGTAAACAATACGAGAAGATTAATCATAAGATCCCATGATTGTACGCAACACGTCATTTGACAACACCGGTACTTTATGTACGCAACACGTCATTTGACAACACCGGTACCATGGGTCAAGATTAATCTCGACCAATACATATACGATGGGGTTTTTATTTATTTCATTGGGGGTTTATTAAACACCTAAAAATGAACCATTAAAATTGAATTACTAACATCGGACTGCTAACTACGGACTAAGAAATTATTAAAACTATTAAAAGTATAAAAAGTATATATATGTGACGATTGTTTAAAATAGAAATATATTGATAAACTATATATGGATAGGTTCGTGATATCAATCGGAGACCAAGTCGAAATTACATATCTTCAAGACAAAAGTGAGTATATAGTCCCACTTTTAAACTCTAAATATTTCGGGATGAGAATACATGTATTTTATGTTTTACGATATGGACACAAGTAACTGAAAAATATATTCTACGTTGAGTTGTACCACTGGCATACTTCCCTGTAGCTTGGTAACTGTTATTTACAGCGGTATTGTAAACGCGAATCCTGTTGATAGATCTATCGGGCCTGACAACCCCAACCGGACTGGACGACCAGTATTCAACGGTTGCACAGTACTTCGTTTCGTGACTACACTTGGTACGGTGTAGTAAAATTTCATAATAAAGGGAATATGCGACGTGATTAAATGTTAAGTATGGTTACCAAGTGCTCAACCACTTAGAATATTTTTATTAAAACGTTTATATATGAAATCTTGTGGTCTATATATATATTGCTGCCGGCATTAAACCTATATCTCACCAACTTTATGTTGACGTTTTAAACATGTCTATTCTCAGGTGATAATTAGAAGCTTCCGCTGCAACATGTTGAATTTAAACAAGATCTTGAGTATGCATATTTGTGTCAAAAATAAAACCGCATATCGGAGGATTTGTAATGTAAAATATGCTAGAAATCGTATTGTTATCATCACATGTAAAGTTTGTAAGTCTAAGATTATCGCTAAACGATAATCATCTTTTTATTGTCTAAAGCTTGTATTAAAATAAGAGTATGGTTTGTAATGTAAAATAAATGCAGTTGTTCTTTTAAAAATGTCGCATATAGAGGTCAATACCTCGCAATGAAATCATACGTTATCTAACTCGTTCTTATGGATAAGGACGGGTTATGACAATTAGTGCTTAACTCATGTACTTTATTCATAGTTCATGCTAATATTTTCATATTTCTGCTGCCATGTCTGTAATACAATGACTTTGTTACTTTATTGCATATTTTACTCGAAAAATGCTTGCAATTCGTCACTCCATTTGTGTTAAAACTAATTAAAGGCCTTAAAGTTACATGATTCATGCTGTTTTATACTTAATCCCTGCTAATTCTGGTTGAAAAACTCATAAAAATTGCTGAATCTTTCCCAGAACTTGTGCTCGAAAACCCCTTCTGGGTTTGAAACTTCTCGAAAAACTCTCAGGGTAGCTTCACTACAGTGAAACCCTGAGGTTTTTTCTCGAAAAACCTGTTACTTTTCACACGTGTTTAGTTGGTTTTGGCTCAAAACTTTGAACTTGTGGTTAATACCCACCGAAATCTGCTTTACCCGACAGTTTTTGATATGAAAAGGACTTATCCTTGACATATTACATTGATTTATGTCATAAAGGACAAAGGACTTGTCCTTGTGTGCATCAACTTGTACTTGTGTGTAAGTGTTCACGTGCATTGTTTTTCTCTTTCTTAAAAGTCAAACAATTTGAACTTAAACAAACTGAATTAATTGTTTTTCCAGTCAAAGTGCTCGAGAAATTGTGAAAAAGGGTGATCTTTGCTCGAGAACAGTGTGTAATTTGATTATTTGCTCGAAAAATTGTGTTCAAAATTTAAAAGATTGACTGAAAACAGTAATTTTTACTGCTCGAAAAACTTGCACGAAAATCTCTTGTTGCTCGAAAATCTTAAAGTTTTTGTCGTTTTGTGCTCGAAAACTTAGTGTCCAGATAACCTGATTTTGCTCGAAAACCATCATGTTTTGAGGGCTTGGTTTTGCTCAAAACCCTAGTTATCTGCTCGAAAACTTTAGGTGCTCCAGAACTAGATAGGTGCTCGAATACCTTAGCTGCTCGAATACATTGCCTGACCGAAAACTTTACTAGTGCTCTATTATATTGCCTGCTCTAAAACCTAGGATTTTGATCATAGTACTGTCCTGCTCGAAAATCTCCCTTTCTCAACTATCTTGTTGGTGCTCGAAAACATAATCTGTCTTGAAATTTGGCTTTGCTCAAAAACCACTCGATTTATACAAGTGGTTTTACACCAAAACCCTAATTTCAATCTGCTTACCCGAGTGTTCCTCCACAATCACTGTGACGATCGCTCCAAATCCATATGGACGAACACGTCATTCATTGATTTCATTGCGAGGTATTTGACCTCTATATGATACGTTTTGTAAACATTGCATTCTTTTGAAAAGGCACATCATAAATGAATGTTTAAATCAAAGGTTTTCGACATCTGATGATTTCTACATATAGACAATCACCATAAATAATAGTTTAAAACAGTACTTCCGTTGACAATGCAGTCAAAATAAGATACATGGTGATGATTTGGTGAACGCAACGTTTCCTTGAAAAATATGTCATGTAAGACTCCATGCACATAGCTTGTCTAACATCTAAGCAAACAGCGGAAGACTTCTAGGAAACCTGAGAATAAACATGCTAACAAGTGTCAACACAAAGGTTGGTGAGTTCATAGTTTTAATGTTTCGTATAATCTGTATATAAAGGTGGATCACAATATTTCAGTTGTTTCATCCAGAAACGTTTATCAAAATATTCTACGAAATTGAGCACCCTGGTAACTAAACTTAACGTATATATAATTTATACCCTTTGTATAATCATCTTAATAATACACGCAAACCAACGTGTACGCTTCTCAAATAGCATACGTCCGTTAAAAGGCTAGTGCTCTAGCTCGGATGGGGATATCAAGCCCTATGGATCCATATACTACTACTCGCGCCCACCAGTTCTTATAACCGGCAGTTACTAGTTACCAAAGCTAAGGGATTTTCGGTTCAAACTCAGTGTAGAATTTAGTATGTACTTGTATCCATTGCGTTTAAAATAAATTGCATGTATTCTCAGCCCAAAAATATATATTGCTAAAGCAATTAAAAATGGAGCAATGAAACTCACCTTAGCAGCATATAAAGTCGTTCACCAAAATGTGATCGAAACACGGATTACCAAATAACCGTAGATCTCAACCTAGAGAACATATGTAGGTCAATAAATGTCTATCAAGCTAGATCAGGTCATAGTGTATCACAATCCTAATGCTCGATATCGATATACAAAAGTTATCCAATGTTGTTTCAAAAAGTCAATTTTGACAATAGTTTAACAAAACGAGACGTACCTTATATAAGGATTCATTTACTCGGTTGGTAATATTCAAAAATCCAATTTATCAATCTCGTAAACAAGTTGTTTAAATCTTAATTGTAGATTCAAAAGCAATTTCAATTAACTTCAATCATAATTCAGTTGCTCATATCTTTTAATCCGTTCATCGAAATTATTCGATATCTAAATGAAAAGTTATTGATTTTTCGCCAGCTTTCCAAAAACATGTATATCATATACCTTTTACCAGTAATATATGTATTTAATTCGTGATCTATTATAAACTGTTTAACGACGAAATTTAGCATACACGTATGTATAAATATATATACTCGAGCACTAGACATGGATACACAATTAATATATAAAAGATAAAATATGAGTGCTTACGTATCAATATTAAGATTCAATATTGTAGGATAGTACGTAGAAGTAACGGAGATGATAAACACTAGGTTTGACTTACGAGCAAAACCCTCGAACAATACCCATAACCTCCTTAGTAATAACCCATAGTTTCCTTAGCTCTATCCCACTTGAAAACCCATTTTGAAAGTGACACGCTCATGACCTCGTCGTAGTATTTTAAGTGATATAATTAATAATAATAATACTACTATTAATAATAATAAAATAAATAATAATAATAATAATAATAATAATAATAATAATAATAATTTAAATAAATAAATTTACACATAGTAATATATGTGTAAAACAACTCGCGCAGAAACCTGGTATTTATAGGCATAATTCCAGATTCTGATGCCCATGCGATCGCATGGGTTTTATGCCTATTTCTCATGCGATCGCATGGCCGTCAGATCCAGCTCACATATTTTTGTTTTCTTGTTTGTCGACATAATTAAATATAATATATATAATTTAAATAATTAATTATATATTATATTAAATTCATGTGCATAGTTGACTTGTAATTTTCGTTCCGATGACTCGTACGTTGTCACTCGACTTATGTCCCGGTTCCGGTTTCTCGAACGCATTTTTGTACGCTTAGAAAACTCGTAATTTACGTTTTGTGACTCGTACCTTTATCAAAATATAGTCTTAAATTATCACTAAACTATATCATTCAAAGTGTATCTTAAACTTTCGAGTGTTTTGGTCATTTACTTCTATAAATCATTGTCTCGCTATTTGTTAATATATATATATATATATATATATATATATATATATATATATATATATATATATATATATATATATATATATATATATAATAACAAATCGTTTTATGACCAAGTTAATATATATTTTCAACATTCATAAACACGTTTTAAATATATGTCGTAAGTTATTCATACAATTAATATTCTAACTTATCATATATATTCAAATAAATATTTAAACCAATAAGTTTAATGTACAGTATCAAACAATTAATACATTGTTACGTTTTCAAGTTATAGTATGTATATATATATATATATATATATATATATATATATATATATATATATATATATATATATATATATATATATAAGTTTAATGTACAGTATCAAACAATTAATACATTGTTACGTTTTCAAGTTATAGTATGTATATATATATATATATATATATATATATATATATATATATATATATATATAGATGTATCTATATACATATAATTGTTCGCGAATCGTCGAGAACAACCGAAAGGTATTTGAATATATGAAAGTAGTTCAAAAATTTTGAGATTCAGTATTACAGACTTTGCTTATCGCGTCGGAAATATTAATCATACAAATATTAAGTTTAAATTTGGTCAGAAATTTCCGGGTCATCACAGTACCTACCCGTTAAAGACATTTCGTCCCGAAATTTGAGTGAGGTCGTCATGACTAACAATAAAAATGTTTTCATGCCGTATATGTGTTGATAAATAGAGTTTTATCACCGTTGAATAATATGGATAAAACAATCCGATTATTCGAAGCGTATGAGAGAAGTTATCGTAAAAGCGTGAAATGAAGGAATAGAGATTCGTCTTAATTTTTGACGTAGTAGCGATTGATTTCCGGAATTTAAGAAATAGAAAATCTTCATATTCTAAATAAGATTTGATTCTTCGGGATTTAAGGAGATTAAGATCTTCTTTTATTAAATGCGTAATCTGCCTCGATTGCTATGTCTGATATTTCACTATAAATTGACCTTTTCCGTTTCATTTATTTTCACCACTCTTATAAGCTTCTTCCTTATTTCATACTTACAAAAGATTTGTGAAAATGCTTCATTCAGTTCTAATTCTTGATATTTTCTTGGCTATCATATCATTCATTCTTCTTTTTCATCTGCCACCAGAGGAGGTTATTTTCTTCTACTATTACCTTGGGGTTATATTGTTTTTCATTCTCCCGTGTCTTTATATCGCTATACGCATTGATATACACGGTTTGTAATTTCGGGGTTGTTTTCGAGCTTTATATTTTCCATTATATTTCGGAGCTTCATGCTTTCGTTTTCTCTTCCCGACTTTAAGTCAAGCGAATAATGGTCCAGAATTCGTAGGTATGGAGTTTCGAATGATCATAATATACAAAGTAGAAAGGAAAGGTAATAACAAGATTTGATTTGTCAAATTACCATAATATCTAGAAAAGACCGAATCATCAAGAAAAATATTTTCTTGATATTTTTAGAGATTATATAGAATGAAAGAGTTATGTAACATGGTTCATGATGAGGGTATGATCTGTGAACCTTTATCACGTTCCATTAGAAACTCAGCATGACTTACTGTAATATAATCACGTTGATTAAGTGTCATTATATTATACTAACTCATGCTTCAATTCCCAACACTACTTCAAAAACATCCATTTTTCGAAATTTTCAGAAATTAGAAACTAAAGTAGTTTCTTTTATGATGTAACACAGATAGCGTGAAGAGATAAATGATTTCAGATAAGAATAGTTATGAAAATATCTTCAGAAATATGGAGAATATTTATAATGGAAGATACGATGATATCTTAGAATTTCTAATATCAGAGGATGATGCGGAAAATCTGTCTGTGAAGGTTTTGAATAAGAAGCAAGATTCTTACTAATGGTTTCAGCAGACACTGAATCATTTGGATTCTTTGAAAGTAGATTTCGTCCTTGTGATTTGTCTACAGCTTCCTTCATACTTTGCTCAACCCATTTTCCAGTTTCAAACCTTCTCTTTTTCTGTGCTTTTCCAACAAGCTACTCTTTATCATCAAACTTTCGACTGTTAAAGTCGTTTATAGTTTTTGCTGCTTCATCAGCATTTTTCCAAAATTCGTAGAACTAGTTTCGTAGTTTGGGGTGTTTTTCAGAAACTTCACATTCGAAGTATGTAAGTCTAGAAGATAGATGTTATATATATATAACTGTTGTCGTAGAAAATGCTGCGAGATTCAAAATACTGATTGCTAATTCCCGGTGGTTGGTATGGAAATTATTGTTACAAGATGTGGATGAGTACATGATAGGGTTTAAATGAGTATAAGAATTTTTCGAAAGGTCAAGGATTAATAAAGTTGTTTGGTAAATTTACTGCTAATGTGGCGGAACATGAAAGGTTCCCCAGTAATAAAACGTATATATCAAGGTTACAATAAGGCTTAATCTAAAAAGTTGAAGTTGACTGGTTGGAAGTGTGATAAAACTAGATACTTTGAAAATAAATTGCAAGATTATTTTCGGTAATAACAATGCTAAAGGATCTTTCACCGTTTTGAAGTCAAAGTATAGCTTTTAAAGATGTAGAGATCTAAGAATGATGTCACTTGTTAAATCTTGACTTGGATTCTACTCTGTCAATATCAGAATATGTAATTGAATTTGTATGGAAATGATTGTATATCGCTGTGAGCATAGTTAATAATTTTTGAATCAAAGTTGAAGAATGTACAGTGTAACATATTAATGGTGAACTTATATATTCCCGAATATTACCTACCTGTTAAAGATTTCACAATTAATATTTTGTACAGAAGAATTTTCATTGCAGTCTTTATGAAAATATATGTATGTATATTTCTTCAGATGTAATACAGATTTAATGAGTTAATATCATATTAAGCTCATTTGATTTTTAACTTGAATTAGAAATGAATAATCTCTAAAACATTAGAGATTACATAATCTTCGCGGAGTATTTCACTAATAAAATCAATACTTCATTATTTATTCTTATTGATATTCCTTGGTGAAGGGTGTTGATATTTGTGGAATTCTTGCAAACTTCGCAAGGTGCAAATGATGTTTTCTAGAAAGTTTCGAGTGCATCGAAGATGAAAGTGTAAAATCAACCATGTTATTGAATAATACACTTGGTTTATTATGAAATGAAATTCATTGAATTGAAACAGAGATTGTAGTTATCGATGATTAAGCCGTTAACGAAGGATGTACATCATTGCATATTAGTAATATGAACTAACCGAGTAGTACCTACCAGTTAAGATTCACACGTAATAGCTTAGTACGAAAATATTTATTTTGATTTCAAAATTCATATATATTAAATATACATAAAATTTCTTCAGGGGAAATGAGTTAATACTTCATCGGTTATTGTTGCTGGTATTTCTTGGTAACTACGGTGCGTATGACGTTGATGCTCGTGGAACAGATTGTGAAGTTGAGGTTTGCAATGCGAATGTTGTTGGTGGTGGTAATGGTACTGTTGGTGTTGTTGTCGGTGGTACTGTTGATGCCGGTGATGCTGCTGGTGCTTGCAACCTTTGCACCATATTCTCCAAAGCCACCACCCGAGCGCGAAGCTCGTTGACTTCTTCTACTACACCGGGATGATTGGCGGTTCGGACGAGCGGATGAATACGATCCAGAATTTGAGATAGTATATTATCGTGACGAGATACTCTGGAAATAAGAGAGAAAATGGTGTCTCGAACAGGTTCGCCGGTAAGTGCTTCAGGTTCTTCGCCAAGAGGGCAATGTGGTGGATGGAAGGGATCGCCTTCTTCTTATCTCCAATAATTAAGTAGGCTACGAACGCATCCCCAATTCATCCAGAATAGATGATGGCTAATTGGTTGATCCATTCCGGTTACACTGTCTTCGGAATTCAGGTGAATATCCATATCCGAATAGCTATCAGAGTTTAAGGAATTTGAACTAGATACGGGATCCATCTTGTATAATTAGGGAGATGATTTTTGATTAGATTATAGAATTTAGTTTGGTATTCTTCAATACAAAATTTACATATGTATATATAATACCAAATTCCATAAATCACGGAGAAATTTTCGGAAGATGTCAGGAAAAGTTTATAGTAACAGATACGCTAAGATATGAATTTTTGTCTATACACTATTTATGCAATAAGTGCATGAAAACATGTCTAGACTTAAGAATGATAAGCATATAATTTCCGACAAGAAATGATAAGCAAAACTTTTGACATGCAGACACAGTCGAAGTCCAGACTTACGAATGCATCCTAACAACTATCAGTTAGACACACTAATGCAAGACCTGGTTCACTAGGACTAATGCTCTGATACCAACTGTGACGATCGCTCCAAATCCATATGGACGAACACGTCATTCATTGATTTCATTGCGAGGTATTTGACCTCTATATGATACGTTTTGTAAACATTGCATTCTTTTGAAAAGGCACATCATAAATGAATGTTTAAATCAAAGGTTTTCGACATCTGATGATTTCTACATATAGACAATCACCATAAATAATAGTTTACAACAGTACTTCCGTTGACAATGCAGTAAAAATAAGATACATGGTGATGATTTGGTGAATGCAACGTTTCCTTGAAAAATATGTCATGTAAGACTCCATGCACATAGCTTGTCTAACATCTAAGCAAACAGCGGAAGACTTCTAGGAAACCTGAGAATAAACATGCTAACAAGTGTCAACACAAAGGTTGGTGAGTTCATAATTTTAATGTTTCGTATAATCTGTATATAAAGGTGGATCACAATATTTCAGTTGTTTCATCCAGAAACGTTTATCAAAATATTCTACCAAATTGGGCACCCTGGTAACTAAACTTAACGTATATATAATTTATACCCTTTG
Source organism: Rutidosis leptorrhynchoides (assembly GCF_046630445.1). Taxonomy (NCBI): domain Eukaryota; kingdom Viridiplantae; phylum Streptophyta; class Magnoliopsida; order Asterales; family Asteraceae; genus Rutidosis; species Rutidosis leptorrhynchoides. The sequence continues at coordinate 13,737,791 of NC_092339.1, forward strand.
TATAATCATCTTAATAATACACGCAAACCAACGTGTACGCTTCTCAAATAGCATACGTCCGTTAAAAGGCTAGTGCTCTAGCTCGGACGGGGATATCAAGCCCTATGGATCCATATACTACTACTCGCGCCCACCAGTTCTTATAACCGGCAGTTACTAGTTACCAAAGCTAAGGGATTTTCGGTTCAAACTCAGTGTAGAATTTAGTATGTACTAGTATCCATTGCGTTTAAAATAAATTGCATGTATTCTCAGCCTAAAAATATATATTGCAAAAGCAATTAAAAACGGAGCAATGAAACTCACCTTAGCAGCATATAAAGTCGTTCACCAAAATGTGATCGAAACACGGATTACCAAATAACCGTAGATCTCAACCTAGAGAACATATGTAGGTCAATAAATGTCTATCAAGCTAGGTCAGGTCATAGTGTATCACAATCCTAATGCTCGATATCGATATACAAAAGTTATCCAATGTTGTTTCAAAAAGTCAATTTTGACAATAGTTTAACAAAACGAGACGTACCTTATATAAGGATTCATTTACTCGGTTGGTAATATTCAAAAATCTTATTTATCAATCTCGTAAACAAGTTGTTTAAATCTTAATTGTAGATTCAAAAGCAATTTCAATTAACTTCAATCATAATTCAGTTGCTCATATCTTTTAATCCGTTCATCGAAATTATTCGATATCTAAATGAAAAGTTATTGATTTTTCGCCAGCTTTCCAAAAACATGTATATCATATACCTTTTACCAGTAATATATGTATTTAATTCGTGATCTATTATAAACTGTTTAACGACGAAATTTAGCATACACGTATGTATAAATATATATACTCGAGCACTAGACATGGATACACAATTAATATATAAAAGATAAAATATGAGTGCTTACGTATCAATATTAAGATTCAATATTGTAGGATAGTACGTAGAAGTAACGGAGATGATAAACACTAGGTTTGACTTACGAGCAAAACCCTCGAACAATACCCATAACCTCCTTAGTAATAACCCATAGTTTCCTTAGCTCTATCCCACTTGAAAACCCATTTTGAAAGTGACACGCTCATGACCTCGTCGTAGTATTTTAAGTGATATAATTAATAATAATAATACTACTATTAATAATAATAAAATAAATAATAATAATAATAATAATAATAATAATAATAATAATAATAATAATAATAATAATTTAAATAAATAAATTTACACATAGTAATATATGTGTAAAACAACTCGCGCAGAAACCTGGTATTTATAGGCATAATTCCAGATTCTGATGCCCATGCGATCGCATGGGTTTTATGCCTATTTCTCATGCGATCGCATGGCCGTCAGATCCAGCTCACATATTTTTGTTTTCTTGTTTGTCGACATAATTAAATATAATATATATAATTTAAATAATTAATTATATATTATATTAAATTCATGTGCATAGTTGACTTGTAATTTTCGTTCCGATGACTCGTACGTTGTCACTCGACTTATGTCCCGGTTCCGGTTTCTCGAACGCATTTTCGTACGCTTAGAAAACTCGTAATTTACGTTTTGTGACTCGTACCTTTATCAAAATATAGTCTTAAATTATCACTAAACTATATCATTCAAAGTGTATCTTAAACTTTCGAGTGTTTTGGTCATTTATTTCTATAAATCATTGTCTCGCTATTTGTTAATATATATATATATATATATATATATATATATATATATATATATATATATATATATATATATATATATATATATATATATATAATAACAAATCGTTTTATGACCAAGTTAATATATATTTTCAACATTCATAAACACGTTTTAAATATATGTCGTAAGTTATTCATACAATTAATATTCTAACTTATCATATATATTCAAATACATATTTAAACCAATAAGTTTAATGTACAGTATCAAACAATTAATACATTGTTACGTTTTCAAGTTATAGTGTATATATATATATATATATATATATATATATATATATATATATATATATATATATATATATATATATATATATATATATATATATATATGTATCTATATACATATAATTGTTCGCGAATCGTCGAGAACAACCGAAAGGTATTTGAATATATGAAAGTAGTTCAAAAATTTTGAGATTCAGTATTACAGACTTTGCTTATCGCGTCGGAAATATTAATCATACAAATATTAAGTTTAAATTTGGTCAGAAATTTCCGGGTCATCACAATCAAAATCTACACTAAGCAATCTCTTGTTAAAACTTCTGTCCTTTGCACCACTCAGTTCACACTTCTAAATTAAGATGGCTACTGCAAACCGTGATGCTTTGGTCGTGGGCTCGGATACCCGTCCGCCCATGCTGTTCGAGGGACTGTTTGATGAATGGAAAGGAAGGTTTGACAACTTCATCGACGGAAAAGGAGAACAAACCAAATACCTCTGGGAATCATTTCTCAATGGACCTAAGATCTCACTTCACCCTGACACCGACGAGGTTCTAAAATCCTATGAACTTCAAGGTGAAGAAGCTAAGAGAGCTCAAGCCGATATCGATTCCAGGTCCATTATCATGCAAGCCCTTCCTCATGACATGTACAAATCCGTCAGCTCTCTGAAATCTGGAAAAGAACTTCTGGATGAAATCACCCATTAATAGGAAGGATACAGTCAATCCGATCAGACAAAACTCGACATAGCGCTCGCAATGTATGAGGACTACTTTCAGAAACCCGATGAACCTCTAAAGGAATGCTACAGACGTTTATGTGAAGCCATTAATGAGCTAAAGAAGGTTGGAGTGAAAAAGGAAAATCAAGAGCTGAACATGAAATTTCTGAAGAAACTAAATGCCACCTGGACACCATATGGAAACAACTTCCGTGCCTCCAAAAACACCAAGAAGTACAACATCCATGAAGTTGTAGGGAAACTATTGAATCATCAACCTGATGTTCTAGCCACCCAAAACCCTAAATCCAATCTCGCTGAAACCAGTGATCCAATGGCTTTGTTTGTTAACAAAAGCTCCACCAAAACCCCTTCCAACTGCTCCAGCTCACTCAAAGCAAAACAAACCATTTCCTCTGATGAGGACACATACTCTGATGTTGATGAAGAACATCGAGATCTCGTCAAGGCTGCCACAATGTTCAGCAAGCAACTGAATCTCAGAAGATCATATGGAGGCTTTAGAAAAAACAACAACAATCGAACCTCATCCAGCTCTTCTTACTACAAAAAACCCGAAACATCTACCACTCAATACCGTGCCCCTGACAGCAAGGACCCCGATAATGTTTGTTTCAACTGTGGTAAAACAGGTCACTTTGCACGAGAATGCAGACTACCCAAACGAAAGGATGCCGAGTACTACAAGAAAAAGATGTTGCTCGCCCAAGATGCCAAAAAGGGGAAGGTCCTCAAAGCCTCAATGATGTTTGGCTAAACTGGTCAGATAGTGAACAGGAGCCCGAACGTGCTAATGTAGTGAAACTCACCAACATGAACCATGCTCCTGACAGTGTTTCTTCTGATGATGAGGAAGAGGTACAACTTTACACTGACATAATTCATGAATATTATAACTCTGTAAATAATAGTTCTGAATGTGTTTCTGATGTATTGCAAGCACCTCTAAGAGACCCAATGACCCTTCTATCCAAATTAATGTGCCCATTAGAGATGAACCTGCTTCCCATAATCATGATAAAATGCTCCCTAAATTGCCTGATATGTATGTTGACAACTTTGCTAAAATGAGTAAGGACCTTAGATCACTTGCTAGTCAAGTTAGTGGACTACAAAATGAGAACCATAGGTTAAAAGCTGAATTGAAAATCAAAGTGTCAAACAATGCATACCTAACACTTCAGAAGGATCTAGCTGATAAAGTAACACAATTGAAGGAGCTAGAATCTAGTGTGAGACTGTTACGAATAGAAAGGACAGACTTTAGGTTAAGAAATGAAGTTCTTAGTGAGAAAGTAGACAATGCTGAGAAAGAAATTAAGAAACTCACTGCTTCTAAGAAAACTCTCCTAGATACCTTAGAAGAAAAGATAAGAGAACCCCTCTTCGATCTTGCTAAGAAAACCTCTGAATGTTCTAAACTTACTGCACATAATCTAGAGCTTCAAACTCGTCTAGGAAAATTTGAAGAAAAGCTCTACAGGACCGAACAGTCTAAGGTTGTTTTAGCAGGACACATCTCGAATCAAACCCTTTTCATGAATCGACCAAAGGACTCCTTCCGTGAGAACAAAGGCCTAGGTTTTGAAAATCCTCTCTCCTTATCCAAAATGGCCAAAGCAGAGCCCTGTCTGTATGATAGTAGATACTTGATGATTGGCCTACCTGCACGACTCACATTTGCATCCAACAGTGAGGTTGAGGAAGCATTGGCTAAAAGATCAACTAAAATGAAACGAGAAATTGCTCTAATCTATGATAAAATCAACGCTCTTTATTTGAAAAAGAAAAACTCATTTTCATATGAAAGCTTACCTGATTTGTTTAATGAAAGTGAGAATTCGGAAGGTCAAAAACGTGTTGTCTATTTACCAACTCTGGTATTAGAAAAATACATCATCAGTTTGGAAAAGGAACTTTTCGAAAATAAAATGAATTCTTTTGACAATGAACGAAAATTTCTGATGATCATAAAAGACATGCAACACCAAATCTCACTCCATGTGACCACAAATGATCAACTTGCTCATGATGTGCATGAACTTCAAAAACAGATTGCTAGTCAAGCGACTACTTTCTGTGAAATGATTTCAAAGTCCAAAGCCCCTCAGGAACCGTCACCCTGCCACCTCATCGAACCTTCAAATGTTCTTGCCGATTCTCTCGGGAAAAAAATCGTTGACTAAAAACTTGAACTAAAAGGATATAAGAAACATGTTGCTCTTTTTGAAAAGGATAACATCGATTTGCAAGTAAAAGTTTTAATGAATCGTGATTTTGAAAAAGCCGAAAAGAATTTTGGTCCAACATTGTCACAAAACTATTCTCAACAAAAGGAATCAAATTCAACGAAAGAGAAATTTGTACCATGGGTACCCACCTATTCCCAACGAGTTCTCTCCCCACATCACCAAGGCTTTCCTTACACTACTGTAGTGAACTCAAGGAAACCTGTCATTCCAGCTGTCACCATCCTAAAAAACCCTATTCATGGCTCTCGTTTGGAGATGATTGTCACTAAAAGGGTTGCTGATCCTAAACCACCACATTCCGCAACCTTGATAGGAAGGCAAAACAACCCTGTTCGAAGAATAATCCAAGAACATGGTGTGTATGACCACTCGGCAAGAAAAGCCCACAACCACCCTGCACCGCCTATTCTAGACAGGAGGGGTGGTTCAAGCAGCCATCACGTCCACCAAAATATCAACCACTCTAACTCCTTCCAGAGCAATAGTGGTAGATCATTGAAACACAACCCTGAATCCATCAAACATCCGCAACTACCAAATCTCAACCAAGCTGCAAAGCGGATATCTGATGGATTAACCAAGACTCAAAAGAGCAACCGTCGCAAAAGAGTACAAAGGGCTAGACAGTCATTACTTAAAGACATGAATCATTTTCAAACTAGGTCTAAATTTGGTGTTTTAAATTTCACAGGACCTAAACTAAAACAAAGCATTTTGAAAGCATGGAAACCCAAGACTGAAACAGTCCAAGCATCCTCAGGTCTTGCTTCTCAGTCCGAGTCATTAATGTGTAATAGATGTAAAAGATGTATGTATTTTGGTCATCAAAACCATGATTCGTATGTTGTAATGAATGTTAAGACCTTGTTGAATATTTCATCTGATGAACTTAATGCTCTAAATTCTCTGAATGTATCTGCTTACAAGGAACCCGAGATAACTGGGGTCCCTAAAACTTGTGCTTAACTCTGTTTTGCAGGTTATCCCAGCATGTGTTTGGTATCTGGATTCTGGTTGTTCCAGACACATGACTGGTGATAAATCAATGTTGACAAACTATGTCAACAAGTTCCTAGGTACTGTTCACTTTGGAAATGACGAAATTGCAACAATTGAGGGGTATGTAGATTATGTGTTCAATGGTGTGACCATCAAATGTGTGTCCTATGTTCGTGGACTTGGGTACTGTCTCTTCAGTGTCAGCCAATTCTGTGACAGTGATCTTCGCGTGATCTTTGAAAGTTCTATGTGCTGTGTTCAAACCATGGAGGGAGATAACCTACTTGAAGGAAAACGTGAATCCACTCTTTACTCTCTTGCCATGAAAAAAATGTCTTCAAACTTACAACCACTCTGCCTGGTTTCCAAAGCTTCCTCTGAAACCTCATGGTTGTGGCATCACCGGATGTCACATCTTCACTCTCAGAACCTCAACAAACTTGTCTCCAACAACCTTGTTGACGGTGTTCCACTCATCTCATTCGATACTTCACACGTTTGCCCTTCATGTGCTATGAGAAAGATTCATAAATCCTCCCACAAATCAAAAACCGAATTCAACACCTCCAATCCACTTCATATGCTTCACATGGACCTTTGTGAACCAATGCGTGTTTCCAGTCTTGATGGAAGAAAGTACATCCTGGTGATAGTTGATGACTATTCACGCTACACATAGGTCAGATTTCTGAAAAGTAAGTCTGAAACTCCGAAAATAATCATTGATTTTCTGAAAAGAATCCAATTATCCACCAATATGCTTGTACGTACTCTCAGAACTGATAACAGCACGAAATTTCAAAACTCTGTTCTTAACTCTTATCTAGATAATGCCGGTATCACCCATCAAAACTCTGCCGCTCGTACTCCACAACAAAATGGAGTTGTTGAAAGACGTAATCGCACCCTTGTTGAAGAAGCAAGAACAATGCTTGTTTATTCCAAGCTACCCCCGTCCCTCTGGGCTAAAGCTGTTAACACTGCGTGCTTCACCCAAAATCGGTCCATTATTAATCGTTGGTTTAACAAAACTCCATACGAACTTCTTTTCAAACGTCGACCCAATGTAAAGTACTTTCACATATTTGGATGCGTGTTGTATGTTCTAAACAACGAGGATAACCTTGGAAAGTTTGATGTTCGCGGTGATGAAGCAATATTTATTGGCTACTCTCAAGATCGTGTGGCATATCGTGTTTATAATCGTCGAACTTGAATCATTAAAGAAAGCACCAATGTCAAGTTTGATGAGATGTCTGGAATGGTTCTTGGTCATAACGGCTCTCGCCCTGGACTCAATTCTGATCCTCACTTCCGACATGTTCCACTGGCCACCTCTGATGATCTAGATGTGTTGTTTGAACCCATCATCCCTCCAATGTCGTCAAACCCCACGGTACCCTCTTAACCGGCTCTCCCCGAATCAATGACAATCAGTTCTTCTACTCCAGCAGTCGTGGGTAAATCACAATCCAACGAAAGTAATTCCTCCGAATTTCTTCTTCTAGATGACCTTGACACTAGAGTGTCCTCCTCAACCAACGCTCCCATTTTCAACTCTCATCCTCCAGCTGTTGAATCATCTCCTCTCGAATCTAGTGAAGATACTCTTTTAAATGAAACAGATACTAGGTCGCTAGACACTGCAACCCCTCCTATACTTTTCACCGAACAAAATGCAGATACCCTTGTTCCTCTGTGGGAAGAAAATGCCACCTACCCCACTGACAACACTGAACGTTCTGGATCCTCTTCTTCCTCTCTTAATGATGAATCTACTACACCTCTTCCACATTCCATGAAATGGACTGCGGATCATCCAATTCATCAAATCATTGGTGATCCAGACGCTCCCGTCCGCACTCGCAAGGCTTCCAACAATGAATGCCTCTTCGCTGCCTTTTTGAGCACGATCGAACCTAAAAATGCCTTTGAGGCCCTCCAAGATCCCGACTGGTCTATAGCCATGCAAGAATAAATTCATCAATTTGATCGGCTTGAAGTATGGGAACTTGTTCCTCGTCCATCTGGAAAAACCATTATTGATACCAAGTGGATCTTCAAAAATAAGAAGGATCCCCACGGCATCATCATTCGTAACAAAGCACGTCTTGTAGCAAAAGGATACAGACAACAAGAAGGAATTGACTACGATGAAACATTTGCTCCTGTGGCTCGATTAGAAGCCATCCGTCTATTTCTTTCATATCCTGCTCACAAGAGATTCACCGTTTATCAAATGGACGTAAAAACTGCCTTTCTGAACTGCATTCTTTAAGAAGAGGTCTATGTCAGTCAACCTGAGGGTTTCGTAGACTCCAAACACCCCAACCACGTGTATCTCCTTTACAAGGTTCTTTATGGTCTAAAACAGGCGCCCAGGGCATGGTATGAAACCCTAACTGCTTTTCTTCTCAAGAACGGCTTCTCACGTGGAACCATTGACACGACTCTATTAATCAGAAAACAGAAAGAACACATTTTTGTAATTCAAGTCTATGTTGATGACATCATCTTCGGTTCCACTTCCCCCACTCTCTGCTATGAGTTTTCAGAACTCATGAAGAACAAGTTTGAAATAAGCATGCTCGAAGAACTCCACTTCTTTCTAGGACTAGAAGTTAAACAACTTCCAAAGGGGATTTTCATCGGTCAATCAAAATACATTTCTGATATGTTCAAAAAGTTTAACTTTCCTGAGATGAGAATCAGCCCCACTCCAATGTCAATCAACATATCATTACATGCTGATCTGGATGGTCAATCTTTCGATCAAACACTCTATAGGAGCCTCATTGGCTCATTGATGTATCTCACTGCTAGTAGACCCGACATAATGTTTGATGTATGTCTGTGTGCCCATTTTTAGGCCAACCCTAGGTATTCTCACTACAAGGCTGTAATGAGAATCTTTAGCTATCTTAAAGGCATGCCTAATCTCGGACTCTGGTATCCCTTCGGGACTGGCTTTAACCTTACAGCATTCACGGATGCTGATCATGGTGGTGACCAAGTAAACCGGAAAAGCACCTCTGGTGGTCTCCAATTCCTAGGTCACAAGTTAGTCAGTTGGTCCTCACGCAAGCAAAACTGTATCTCTCTTTCCACTGCTGAATCTGAGTACATTGTAGCTGCAAGCTATTGCTCCCAAGTACTGTAGATGCAGTCCCAGCTACTTGACTATGGTTTCAGATTCCACAAAATCCCGATCTACTGCGACTCTCAGAGTGCCATTTCTATCTCTAGCAATCTTGTCCACCACTCTCGAACCAAACACATTGACATTCGCTATCACTTTATTAAAGATCATGTTGAAAAAGGGAATGTTGAATTGTATTTTGTATCCACCAAAAGTCAACTTGCTGACTTACTGACCAAGGCACTAGATGAACCCACATTTAAAAATATGGTCTGTAAAATTGGCATGGTTGATTTCCTTTCCATTTAGGAACCTGGCAAGTGCCTAGGGGGAGTGATGCACTTGCCTAGGGGGAGTATTGGGTTCTTTAAAATCTGATGCATCACATTTTGAGGGGGAGATGAGAACGATGGCTCTCACATAAATTACAGTGTGAGACCCGGTTTCATAAGTTGATTTTCAAAATCTAAAATGACTTTTACACAAATAACAATGTAAAACTCACTTTTTCAAAACTAACTCTCCTGAAACCGGCAACTGTATAGGGGGAGTTAACATCAAAATGTCAACAAATGACGAAGGATGAGTCTCTGTGACTACCTCAAGAGGATGTGTCTAAATGACTGCCTTAAAACTTCAGTCAACAAATGACGAAGGATAAGTCTCTGTGACTACCTCAAGAGGATGTGTCTAAATGACTGCCTCAAAACTCTCAGTCAACAAATGACGGAGGATGAGTCTCTGTGACTACCTCAAGAGGATGTGTCTAAATGACTGCCTCAAATTCACAGTCAACAAATGACGAAGGATGTGTCCTTGTGACTGCCTTAAGAGGATATGTCTATATGACTGCCTCATGGTTCCTAGTCTCAATTATTGTTAAAACCTGAGAAAATTAAATTTTGAAAAATAATTAAAGTTTAAACGATAACTTGATTATTTCACAGAATTTCTTAAAATTCTTAAAGGTTATCATAGTGTACCAAAATCCCTTAAAATCCAAATCTATTTAATGTTTTCGAGCAAAATTCTAAAACTGAAGGTTTTCGAGCAAAATTTGTGCATAAAGTGTAAATTCTTGTACAATGCATCTTAACTTATGAATTCTCGAGCAAAACCGACTGAAAATTAATTTCTCAGTCATCCTATGTCTATATAAAGTTGAAAGTTCACTTTTTAACCCATCACTTTCAAATCTCACTTTAGAAAAACTCTATTCAGGCCCACGTGCTCTCAGAAACACCCTGTTCATCACCACTGTTCATCATCTTCACACTTAACCTAAATCGGTATTTTCACTTTAAATTCATGTGTTTATGGTTAAAATTACTGTTTTGTAGAAGCTTTACAGTCTCTAGAATCACTTAAATACTTAAAATTGCCGTGATTTGCATGCTTATCTGATGAATATCTGTTATGTGTGTACAGGGGTATCGAACCCTAAGAACTTAAACTGATTAATTGCACCCACAAAGCGATTCTGTTATGATAAATTGACTTAGGGTTCTTGATTGTGATAAATAGAACATGTTTCCTTCCTCTAATCCACTGATAGATGCTTGTGCCTTTACAAAGTTCGAATAGGGGTTAATTTTAGGGTTCACGACTAAATCTGAGAATTTCTGATATTTTGTTTTAATTCATGCTGTTAAACAAGTTGGTTTACCATAGATTTCATTCTTTAAAACTTACTTTGGCCAAATTTGTTGAGTTTTCTGCTAAATGATGAACACGTATTCAAACAGACAGGATGCTCGAAAATCTCCTGATTTCAAAAAGTTTTGTCTGAAAACCTTTTGTGCTCGAAAATTATCTTGTGCCTGAAAACAGTACTTGTCTGAAAACCTTTAGTGCTCGAAAATTATCTTGTGCCTGAAAACAGTACTTGTCTGAAAACCTTTAGTGCTCGAAAATTACCATGTGCCTGAAAACAGTACTTGACTGAAAACCTTATGTGCTCGAAAAGGTCTGTCTGAAAACTCTCTTCTGCTCGAAAAGGTTGCCTGTCCGAAAACCTTTAATTGCTCAAGAAAGTTTGTGTGAAATTTGTTTGACTGAAACTCTCTGCTGTATGAAAATATATGTGTGCACGAAAACCTTCATGCTCTAAAACCTTTTATTTCTAAAAATTGACAAATGCTCGAAAAACAATTTTGTTCAAAATTGTTAAGTGTTGGTACTGTTTCAAATGAACTTTGACAACTCTTAAAATTGAAACAATTAATGCTTTGACACCATTTTCACAAAAACACCAAATGAACTGTCTTTTCACTAACCATGCTCATGATGCAACAACGATGTCGAACAATGCCTTTTTCGATGAAGATGTCCCCACCCCATGTGATTACTGGATCCCCATATTACTAAACCACCCAATGCGCAATGTATTCACTGAGTACGAGCATGCTACTGAGGGGCAGCTTCTCTTGATGCGGGACACCATGACTTACCATCCATCCGTTGATGACAACCCTGACTCCTTTTCTTTCCTTGTCACTCGAAACCCGGATCGGAGAGTCTCATTCACTCTAACTAACATGAGAAGATTCTTAGGCATCCCTACAAGAGCTGAATATAATGCATTCCCCTCCGAAGATGAGATGTTAGCAGCGGTACAACAACTTGGATATGATGGAGAGGTCCCAAAGATAAGAGATTTCAAAAAACAACGTATGGAACCACGATGGGCAGTGCTGTATACATTCGTTAACCGATGTTTTAACCTGATGCAGACTGGAACCGACCACATCACCATTTTCTTGTTAAAGATCTTCTATGGGATTGTGTTCCTGCCAACTGCTGATTTTGGCCGAGTTATCTGGGATCGCATGATATAAATACACTCAGCACCGCTCCCATCGTACATTCAATTTCAGAGATTCTACGCAAACATTCTCGCAACCATCATTGATGACAGTGCCAGAACGCCAGAACCTATCCCTATAGATCAAGTTGAACCATTTGTGAAGCATGAATATATCAAATATATTCAAAAGAAAATAGGGTCCAAGAACGTTCAAGCTCAACTCATACCTGCTCATTTACTAAATCTCGGACCGCGAGACGATCCAAGAATAATGAGATATTTAAGAGAGATAGGAGCTCCTATGGATCCCCTACCACCCGGGGAACCTGCCCAAGGAGCTGATAGGACACCTGGTGAGGGGTCTAGTAAGCGAGGGTCAAAGAAAAGAAAATTTGAGGGGAAAAGAAATGAGGGTGAAATTAGGTCTAAAAGAAAAGCAGAATCAAAGCAGGTAACCTCTGAACAACTTCAGAAGGTTCTTCACGATATTGATCGGAGTGATAAGGATGGAAATGAGGGTGTGGTTGAAAAATCAAGAGAGGATGTACGGACCGGGAGTGAGATGGGTCAAAAAGAAAACGTTAGCCCCCCCCCCCCCCAAACATTAGGAAGCCACTCAGATGCATAAACATCTGTTTCATATGAGTTAGAATCGTCATCTCTAAATGAGATTCGCCAAAAACAATTTGAAAATGTGTCTAGTGCTCGTAAGGATTTGGTGCAGTCCTATACTGAACAATCAGTGTCTATAGCTCAGACTGCAACAACAAGCGTAGAGGTTAGCAAATCCCCAAAAATTGCTTCTATAAGATCGCTTGGAAGTCCTGTTTCAACAGGCCTCACTGCTCAGCTTTCCAGCTCAATAGTGGTGACAACTGAGTTTCGTCAAGAATCTCAGGCTGTTTTCACTAACACTTCCTTGCAGGGCTCTATCACATCCTCACCTATTATCTCAATGACTCTTCCACCACCACGATTTACATCAGCACAACCTGACCTCAATGCTTCACCACCACCATTATCACCTCCCACCATGATTTCATCACCTATCTCCCAGACTGTCACTCATCAACCAAACCTCACGTATACTCAACGGGAAAACGAATTTCATGCTCATCTTCTCTCAGTTAATCTTTCTGAAGGTGACTACATCAGAAGAGCGATTCTTGGCCTTCCAAACTACCCTCCTATCCTTGAACTAGTTCCGTGTCGAGATGATCAACCATCTTCCTCCTGGCGACATGATGACCCTGATTTCGGCGGCCAACATGAGGGGGAGAATATCGGAGGAAGATCCAATGTGCATATCACTCAAACTATCAGTCAAACACAAACTCCACCTGGCTCTTCCAGGAAAGGGAAAGAAATTGTTGATGACTCTGACATGCCTGAAGGAATGGTAGAAGGGGTTGACTACACAGTAGAAGAAGATGATGTTGCCCCCGAAGGACATGACGTGATCACAATCAATTCTGATGATGAAGATGATTTTGATGAAGTTATGTTTGTTGATGTCAAAGAAGAAGTTGAAATCGAAAACGAAATGTTCGAAGTAGTGGTTACCTCAGCCGAAACCTCCCTTGCAATGGTAGTGTACACAAATCCTGACGTCGAACCCATCACCTCTCAGCCTGAAACAATCATATCATCTGCACCACAGCTTATCATCCCAAAATCTGAAGAAGAGGAAGAATTCGTAACTAACTTGAAACCCTAACCTACTACGGTCATTGAAGGAGCATTCACTAAAGAAAATTACATAAACTTAGAAGCTCCGGACGAGGAAGAGTTGAATGAATTTGATCGATTTGTCACTCAGGAATACACTGGTGAACCTGCACCAAGGTTTCCCAAACCAACCGCTACACCACCTCCTAATCAATCCACGTCATCCGATCCTCAACATGGAGAATTCAACAAACACAGATCACTTTCGATCAAACTTGGTGAACCTCAATCTGAAGAAGTATTATAGGGCTGTTGGCTAGAGGAACAAGCTTATAGGATCTTCGTAAGTGAAGATAAACTCAAAAACGCGCCAGTAGCTAAAAGGTTCAAACCAATCGGGTGTTATAATTTTCTCAATGGCAAAGAAAAGTTGATTATGTACCGTTACCAAAGGAGGGTTTTTAAGAACTGGGATGAGTTTGAAATGGAAGAGCAGAAAGAGAATCCGATCATTGTCATAAACAGTGTGTTCTGCAGATCATTATCTAATAGAGTGTATACTCCATTTTTCAGAGTAATTCATTCAAACGACCATGAATACACGTTCTCATAGTATGATCTGATTGAACTCAATCCGGTTGATGTATTGTTTCTGTACAATTGGTTGAGAAACAAAATAAGAAAGACTTGGGTTATCGAAACGGCAATCGAAAGGGTGAGAAGGTTCATGAAAGATAGAATTAAACTGGCTTCTCAATATGATCTGCAGCTAGGTGTCGAATCTATTCGTAAGAAGATTCTACTCTCTGCACCAAATCAAACCATCGGCGATCTGGATTTGTCTTCTTTTAGGATTTGCTATTGCTTAGACGCCCCTGAAGAAGGTTTCATATTTCGCAACAAGATCAAAAAGCCAATTTTCCTCCACAAATCCGAGCTGCCAAAATACTCTGACGGGACTCTCAAGCCTGCACTAAAGTTTTTCGACATATGCAAGCGAACGGAAAACATTGGGAACTATCAAAAGCTGATGACAAACGAGATGGCAAATCACATCAATGAACTTCTTGAATTCAGACTGTACATGAGGCAGTTTGACACTTCGCTGGGAATCAACAGAAAGAAAAACTACTTCACAAGCTCACAATATGTTCCAAGGTTCGAATACAAAATCACCAGCCTCAAAGAGTTCATCATTCCCAAACACTATGAAAGGAATTACACACCGGGAAGTGACGTAATCAAGGCGATGAAAGCTGAGGAAGAAGCAAAGAAAAAGGCCTCAGAGGGTGCCAGTCAAAGCTGATGATTCGGTGATGATATTTTTTTGAAAACCGCACGCCAAGGGGGAGATTGTTGACATATGTTTATGTAATAGATTAGTGGCGCACGGTTTTATTCTTATTATGTTATGTATTTACAGTTTTCACCATGGTAACAATGTATATTTTGTAACTTAGGAGGTTGTCATATATAAACAACATCCTCACTCTTTATTGAATTAGTTATCCATTTTGCTCATTACTCTCTTTACTTTTCTCTCTAGTGTTCTTGATAACTAATACTTCCAACCCACTAAACATCTCACGAAACCGTCAATCTAGGCTTCTTTAGGGACTAACAAGGTCAGTACCTCACTGTGAAATCGATGAATGATGTATTCGTCCAAATGGATTTGGACGGGTCATCACAATCAACCTCAACCCTGTATAGCTAACTCGAACATTACCGCATATAGAGTGTCTATGGTTATTCCAAATAATATATATAGATGACGTCGATATGATATGTCAAAACATTGTATATGTGTCCCGATATTTAAAATGCATAACTAACAGTATTTAAATGACGATAATTAAAGTGCGTAAAATAAATAACAGAAATTAAATGATGATAAATAAAATTGCGAATATTAAAATTGCTACAAATAAATTGCGATAATTAAATTGCGATAATTAAAATTGCGATAATGTAATAGGAAATTAACAGTTAGCTAGGAACAGTTAACTAGGATTTTGTTAGCGTGGATTCTTAACAAAATTTCTCATATTTAATTTGTTGGTTTCTAACAAAATTTATTTTGTCAAATGTTTTCTTCATTATGCCACTAGTTGGATTCTGATAGATTAAAATCCAAATATGAAATTTGAATGAAAATGGTTATTCTGCTGTGAATGGATACGTATATCTATGGATGTAAGTAGGATAGTAAATGACTGTTGAAGCAGATTCGAAGAATGTACAGTGTAACTTATTAATGTGAAATTTAAATATTCCTCAGGTATTACCTACCCGTTAAAATATTTTCACCATTAACAGTTGGTACAAAAGAATTTTTAATTACAATCTTTATGAAAACACACACACACACACATATATATATATATATATATATATATATATATATATATATATATATATATATATATATATATATATATATATATATATATATATTCTTCAGACGTAATCATGGATTTAATGAATTAATATGATATTAATCTCATTTGCTTTTTGGTTTGAGCTAGAATAAATAATCTTTAAGACTTTAGAGATTATATAATCGCCACAGAATGTTTCTCCAATGATGTTATAGATTAATAATTCATCGGTTGTTTTTGTTGGTACTCCTTGGTATCTATGGTGCGTATGACGTTGATGCTCGAGGTACAGATTGTGATGTTGAGGTTTGTGGTGCGGATGTTTTGTTGGTGGTACTGGTGGTGGCGGTGCTATTGCTGAAGCAGGTAGGTTTTGCACCACATTTTCCAAATTGATTACTCGAGCGCGAAGCTCATTGACTTCTTCCATTATTCCGGGATGATTGTCGGTCAGAATGAGTGGCGGAATGAGATTCAGAATTTGAGATAGTATATAATCATGACGAGATACTCGAGAAATGAGAGAAAAAATGGTATTACGAACAGGTTCGCCGGTAAGGGCTTCAGGTTCTTCGCCAAGAGGTGAATTCGATTGGTGAAAAGGATCACCTTCTTCTTGTCTCCATTGATTAAGTCGACTACGAACCCATCCCCGATTCATCCAGAATAGGTGATGGCTAATTGGTTGATCCATTCCGGTCACACTATTTTTGGAGCTCGAGTGGAAATCCATATCGGAATAGCTGTCAGAATCCGAGGAATTTGAACTAGTTGCGAGTTCCATCTTGTATGGTTAGATAAAGGGTATTCGATATGAAATGATTTTTGGATATCAGATTATATTCTAATTACATAGAATACCTATGTATAGTACAGAAGATCCTGTAGATTACGGAGGAATTTTCGAAAGCTGTCAGGCAAAGTTTACAGTAAAAGATACGCTAAGATACGAATTTATCTATACACTATCTATGCAATAGAGGCAGTAAGACATGTCTAGACTTAAGGATGATAAGCAAGTAATTTTCGACAAGAAATGATAAGTAAAAATTTTGACATGCAGACACGGTTGAAGTCCAGACCCACTAATGCATCTAAACAACTATCAGTTAGGCACACTAATGCAAGACCTGGTTCGCTAAGACCACCGCTCTGATACCAATTGAAAGGACCCGTTCATATCGATTATAAACGATTCACAATGGTTGATTTCATTGCGAGTTACTTGACCTCTATATGATACATTTTACAAACATTTCATTCGTTTTTAAAAGACAAACTTCCATTACATCGAAAGTTGACAGATATGCATATTCTTTCACAATATATCCAAACTATGAATGACTTAATATTAATCTTGATGAACTCAACGACTCGAATGCAACGTCTTTTGAAATATTTCATGAATGACTCCAAGTAATATCTCTAAAATGAGCAAATGCACAACGGAAGATTTCTTTCACACCTGAGAATAAACATGCTTTCAAGTGTCAACCAATAGGTTGGTGAGTTCATAGGTTTATCATAATCATTCATTTTCATAATTTTAATAGACCACAAGATTTTATTTTTATATTACACATAACCTGTGTAATAAAATAGTACGCATATCCTGTGAATTAAAATTCATTCATATGGTGAACACCTGGTATGTGACGACCGGGAAATTTTCGACCAAATTTAAACTTAAATTCTTATTTGTTTTCGACACGATAAGGAAACTCTGTAATGTTGAGTCTTGAAAAGTTTTGGAATTATATTCATGTAATCAATTACCTTTCGACTGCTCTCAACGATTCACGAACCACTAATCGTAAATAGAAAGGGATATATATAAATAATTATATATGTAAATAATTATATATTATAAATTAAATATATTAATAAACTAGTATGTGATTTAGATAGAAAACTTAAAATTGATATTTAAAACATGATTATATATATGAAGTAGTTAAAATAAATAAATGTATATATATACACATATGTATATATATATGATTAATATACATAATTATTAATTGTATGTATATTATAATATACATAAAATGTAAAAATATTAAATATTAAATATTTGCTACTATTTAATATATATTATATTACATAAATAATAATATGTAATATTGATATATTCAATTTAAATAATAAATATAGTTGTTATACAAATATTTCTATTATTTAATATTATTATTATTACTTCATGATTATTAATAGTAATATTAATATCAGTATTATTAGTATTACTACATAGGATATATAAATATGAAAGTTATACGTTTAAATTGTTATAATATTATTATTACTAAAATTATTGTTATCATCATTAATATCATTTTTATTACACTTAGTAATGAATATTATGATCTTAGTCATTATTATAAATATTATTAGTGTTAATGTGATTATTATTATCTTTATCATTATTGTTATTAATAATATTATCATACAATTTATTTTTATCATTTTTTCTGTATTTATTATTATTAGTAATACTAGTATCAATGTTGATATTAATATCAATGTTACATCTAGATAGGAAATTTGACACAATTAATATGTTATAAAAATTATTATCATTATTACTCTTATCACTATTAATGTTAATATTAGTATTATTAATTATTTTTATCATTAATAATATTAGTATTTCTATTAATATTACTATTATTAATAATATTAGTATTTCCATTATTTTAATCAATATTACTATTGTAATTATTATTAATTAGTATTATTATTACTAATGTATTTATTTATTAATATTAATTATATAAATTATAAAATAAAAAAATAAAAAAAACAAAGACCATGTGCGAATTAGTTCAAGTTTCAATCTACATGTTTACGTTTTTGTTTTATGTCTTTAAATTGTCTACAAAACGAATCCAACCACAGTTACATAGCGAAATCTGTTAACAATTGATATCAAGTTTTATTTTTTTATCTTCTTCTGTTAATTGATTAATCCTGTCTACCCAATTCTTTTCTATAAAACAAAATGATCAATTCATATTATTGGGAAAGCTATTCAATTTTCCTTAATCATTATCAATAACATCTACTTTTAAACTTCTATATGTATAATTTAAACAGAAAATTTTAAACACAAAAGCAGATACTCTGTACGTGTAACCTTGAATTCAAAAGCTTCAATTTCGAATCAAATTTCAAAAACTATAAATGTAGTCGTGTTAGGAATCTGTTGTTCGAGCTTTCTGCAAAATTTGAGCTTCCAATTCGTTCTATTGAGTTTCAATTGTCGAGTCAAAGTTTAAAAATTAAAAAGTCAACCATTGTTCTATGATCGAATTCAAGGTACCTGTTACAGTTAACATGAAATTGATGATCTGAAAAGTTTCAAGGAATGAATTAAAATCTATTTCATGTAGAAATATTTAGCTATAACGGTTTTAATTTCAAAATCATACTTGGAATGTTCTTCGTGGTTTTCAACCTGCTACTGCTTATTTTATTTTTTTTGATTTATTTTCTGAAATCAATCCAATATACAATTGTTATTTTCTATTTCGTTTGAAATCCTAAAACCCAAAGTATTTAGTTCACTGGTATCGATAGTCGTTTGTTACCTGGTCGATGTATAACTGAAGAAGAAGAAGAAGCAATGGAGGACCGGATATATATTTTTTTTAATTAGGAAGTAATCAGGAAAATGGAAGCAGTTGAATGGTTAAGCGAGTGTGCAGGTGAGCGAGAGGTCTCGGGTTCGAGCCCGGTTCGGGACAATTTTTTTTAATAAGCATATAAGGTAGTTCTCAATTTTTATTTTTATTATTATTATTATTATTATTATTATTATTATTATTATTATTATTATTATTATTATTATTATTGTTATTGTTATTATTGTTATTATTAGTATTATAATTATTATCATATTTATATTTATAAGTACTAAAATTATTGATTATCATTAGTATTAAAATAAGTATCATTAATATTATTATTATTAATTTTATCATTTTAGTATTATTATTAAATAGGATAACTATTAATATTATCATTAATAATAAAATTATTATTGTTATGATTCTTAATCTGTTAATAACGTTGATATTATAAAGTTAATAATAAAAGTTAATAGAGTAAAATTTTGGAAAATAATTATGAATTATATGAATACATGTATAATTATGAATTTGACTAGGAAATTAAGTTATAGGGATTGTAGTTATAAGTTTAGAAATTAAAAACGAAGTTTATGATAAATCTGATTAATATTATTACCACTGTTATTATTATCATTACAATAATAAAGTAAAGTATCATTTTATTACTATTATTATAAATACAATTATTATTATTATTATTATTATTATTATTTTCACCACTATAATCAAAATTAACAAATTATCATTTTCTTAAAATTCAACATTTTTACCAAAGTTGTTATTTTTATTAAGGTTATCATTATAAAAATTTACATTTATATTATTATTACTATCGTTATTATTATTATTATTATCCTTAATCTAGTGTATTTACAATTATTAATAAATGATCTTTATATAACAATATATTTAATACACATAACTTAAATATATTAATATTTTTATTTGTTTAAAATATATATAAAATGAATACCTCTATTTTAATAAAGAAATATATATAAGTTAATAATATAAAAATCATATCACTAATAAATTTATATACATATTCATTCGATTACGATTATATGTATTAATGAATATACAAATGATATAGGTTCGTAAATCCGAGGCCAACCCTGCATTGTTCAGTTGTTCAATGTCATCATGTGTATTTTTACTACAAAATACAGTATAGTGAGTTTCATTTGCTCCCTTTTTAAATGCTTTTGCAATATATATTTTTGGGACTGAGAATCCGAAGTGGTTTCAAGAGAATTGTTTTTTGTTTTTTTTAGATGATTAAACGATGATGGTAATATGGTGGAATATAAAAGGTTCCCCAGTAACAATAAAAGAGCACGCATATATATCAGAGCTATAATAAGGTTGTTTCGAATGAAGAGTCGAAGTTGACTTGCTGGAGCTGTGACAAAACTGACTAATTTGAAAAGGAATTGCAAAGTTGTTTTCGGTAATGACAACGCCAAAGGAGTTTGCATAGATATGGTTTAAACTTTTACTCAAGTTCTAAGTGTTTTTAGGTGCATATCTATATGCATCATTCTTTCATTCCGTAGACGAAGTGCGGTTGGTTCATCCTCTCAATTGAGGGGTTTTCAAGAATTATGGAAGGTTTCAAATTTTTAATCGTCAAGATACAAATGAGATTTAAGATGGGATCAAGTGGTAAAACTTGAAGAATTGTTTAGTTTCATATATTATAATCAATATTTTAATTCATTTTAATTGTCCAATGTTGGTAATCCACAGTTAGTAGTCCACAGTTAGCAGTTCAATAATTCATATATAATATCTGAATTAATTAATACGTATCATGACCCGTGTACATGTCTCAGACTCGATCACAACTCAAAGTATATATATTATTTAAGAATCAACCTCAACCCTGTATAGCGAACTCGAACATTACAGCATATAGAGTGTCTATGGTGACTCTAAATAATATATATATATATATATATATATATATATATATATATATATATATATATATATATATGCGTCGATATGATATGTCAAAACCTTGTATACGTGTCTCGATATTTAAAGTGCGTAAAATAAATAACAGAAATTAAATGACGATAAATAAAATTGCGAGAATTAAAATTGCGATAATAAATTGCGATAAATAAAATGTAATCAGTTAGCTGGGAACAGTTAGCTAGGAACAGTTAGCGTGGATTCTTAACAAAATTCTTCTCATAGTTAAATTGTTTGTTTCTAACAAATTTTATTTTGTCCAATATTTTCTTCATTATGCCACTTGTTGGATTCTGATAGATCAAAATCCAAATATGAAAATGAATGAAAATGGTTATTTTGCGGTGAACGGATACGTATATCCTTGGTTGTAAATAGGATAGTAAATGACTGTTGAATCAGATCGGAAGAATGTACAGTGTAACTTATTAATGTGAAATCTAAATATTTCTCAGGTATTACCTACCCGTTAAAATATTTTCACCATTAATAGTTTATACAAAAGAATTTTTTTTAATTACAATCTTTATGAAAATATACATACATATATATTTTCTTCAGATGTAATCATGGATTTAATGAGTTAATATGATATTAAACTCATTTGATTTAACGTTAGAACAAGAATATATAATCTCTAAAATATTAGAGATTATATAATCGCCATGTCGAACGTAGATAAATGATGTAGAACATCGTGTAGAACGATGATTATGCTCGAGGTATGGATTGTGATGTTGAGGCGTGTGTTGTTGATGGTACGGGTGCTGTTGCTGAAGCTGGTAAGTTTTGCACCATATTTTCCAAATTGATTACTCGAGCGCGAAGCTCGTTGACTTCTTCCATTATTCCGGGATGATTGTCGGTCAGAACGAGCGGATGGATAAGGTTTTGAATTTAAGATAGTATATAATCATGACGAGATACTCTGGAAATGAGGCTGAAAATGGTGTTTTGGATAGGTTCGCCGGTAAGTGCTTCAGGTTCATCGTCAAGAGGTGAATTCGGTTGATGAAAAGGGTCACCTTCTTCTTGTCTCCAATGATTAAGTAGACTACGAACCCATCATATGAATTGGGGATGGCTGATTGGTTGAATTCATTCTGGTGACGCTGCTTCCAAAGCTCGAGTGAAAATTCATATCGAAATAGCTGTCAGAATCTGAGGAATTTGAACTAGTTGCGAGTTTCATCTTGCACGGTCAGATAAAGTATATTCGATAGGAAATAGCTTATAGGATTTAGTTTGGTATTCTTCAATACATAACTTACATATGTATATATAATACCAAAGTCCCATAAGTTACGGTGAAATCTTCTGAAGCTGTCAGACAAAGTTTATAGTAACAGATATGCTAAGATATGAATTTTGTCTACACACTATTCATGCAGTCAATGCAGTAAAATGTGTCTAGACTAAGAATGATAAGCAGGTAATTTCCTAATGATGATAAGCAGATGATTTCTGACTAGATATGATAAGCAAAACTTTTGACATGCAGACACGGTCGAAGTCCAGACTCGTTAATGCATCCTAACAACTACTAGTTAGACACACTAATGCAAGACCTGGTTCGCTAGGACCACCGCTCTGATACCAACTGTGATGACCCGTCATAATCCTCCTGGACGAAGTCTTCAACATTTGGTTCCATTGCGAGGTACTGACTTAAATATGCCATGAACGACTCCATGTAATATGAGCAAATGCACAGCGAAAGATTTCTTTCATACCTGAGAATAAACATGCTTAAAAGTGTCAACCAAAAGGTTGGTGAGTTCATAGGTTTATCATAACAATCATTTTAATATATTAATAGACCACAAGATTTCCGTTTATAAATATATGTACACTCGCAAGTGTATATAAATCGTTCTGCTTATGTTGAGGCCTTAGTAACCAACCTTAACAATAATATAATAAGTCATCTTTGCAAAGATGGATATGTACACTCGCAAGTGTATAAATAATCCTCGAAGTACTAAACATCCGCCCACTAGCTCTTATGTCTAGTGCAGCTTACAGGATGGGGGTGTTAAGCCCGATAGATCTATCTTTAGGATTCGCGCTTACATGCTCTTAAAACATGTAACTAAATTACCTAGCACATCAATCCGCAGGATATCATTTTTAATTACTTGTCTCTATTTCGTAAAGCATTTATAAAAGCAGCGCATGTATTCTCAGCCCAAAAATATATTGCAAAAGCAATTAAAAAGGGAGCAAATGAAACTCACCATACTGTATTTTGTAGTAAAAATACATATGACGACATTGAACAAATGTAGGGTTGGCCTCGGATTCACGAACCTATATCAGGTATATATATTAACACATATAACTAACATGTAATAATAACAAACTAGTTTATATTTAATTAGTATATATTTTTTATTTCAAAAGTTACATATATATTTATTTTGTATATGATTATTTATACATATAGTTATACTAATACATATATATCTATATAATTAGTATTATATTGTTAAATCAAAATTTGTTATATGTAAATATTTATGTTAACAATGTTTTTAGGTTTAATATATAATGGATATGTAATATTAATATAGTTATAGTATATATAATAATTATATTTTTATATACTAATATTTAAAATGATAGTTTTGATAAAAATGATAATTTTAAATATAATGATACTAGTAATAATAAAAATAATAATACTAATGATAATTCTAATAATAATATTATTAGTCCTAATAATCTTATATTATTAGTCCTAATAATCTTCGTGTTAAATTCCTAAACTTGTAATTATAATTTCTAAAATTCTATTTCTTAATCATAATCGTACATGTATTTATATAATTATGATCTTTTTCCATATTCTTTGCCATTTCATCTTTTATTAACTTCTTAATAAACATATATTTATATTATTAACATATTCATAATTATACTACTTATAATAATCTTAATAATGATAATGATAATAATAATTATAATATTGATATTACTAATACTAACAATAATAATTAATAATAACAATAATAATATTAATAATAATAATAATAATAATAATAATAATAATAATAATAATAATAATAATAATAATAATAATAATAATAATAATAATAATAATAATAATAATAATAATAATAATAATAATAATAATAATAATAATAGTAATAATAAA